>NC_082606.1:91987-242568 GCF_030936135.1 Gavia stellata | reverse complement strand
TATGCGTTAGCATAAGTAGCTGCTGTAAGGGCACCAGCTGGAGTGCCCCGTGCCGGCCTGCGCTGTGCGCTGGAGGATGTTGTGACAGAGACAACACTCCAAGCTGTCAGGAGAAGACACATGATTCTGTTTGTTACACAAAATAAAAGTCCCCATGGCATGGTAGGCAGGAAGAACCTCTCCACAGATGGGATCCATGCCGCACGCCGTGGGAAAATCCTCCTGGGGTCCGTCCGATACCGCATGGCAGCAGGGTGCCCAGCATCTGAGGGACGTTAGATTTACTCGCCATCTCTATTCCTCCTCTTACCCTATCTCATTAAAGCAGCTTTTTATTAAGCCACTTGTCGTGGGGCCTTTCTTACTGAGCTCCAGAAAAGAAGCCTGCACCATTTCTTTCTCTGTCACATCCCTCCCCCACCCGCCTGGTGCAGAACAGCCCCATAATATTTCAAGTGCACAGAACAAAACAGTACACGCTTGCCTCTGATTAAATACTCACTGACTAAATCTACCTCTATGAGGAGCAAGTAGCGGTCACACAGTGCTCCTGATATGGCTTGGCCATGATGTGATCGCTGGCTCCACGTGCAACAGTCTTCCAGGCTGAGGACTGCACGGCCGTGCCTTGGCAAAGCAGGGGCTTGCCCTGGGGTTTTCTCCCAACCCTTTCACTCTGTTAAAAACAAGACCAGCCTGCCTAGGAAGCTGTCCCGAGATCACTTCAGGTCACGCTTTGTACTGGCAAGAGTTCTCGGTGCACAAAAACGCCACCTGCCATTCAGATCACCTCGCGCCTGTACCCTGCATGATACTCTTAGGACAGGTCACTGACAGCGATACCTGTGAGTGAGCATCACCTTCCTCAAACGGTCACAGCGGCACCGCTTGGACGGGTATTTCGCGGGCCAGGGTGTCCCTTCGTGGCTCGGCCAAAACTGCCTGCGCCGGTTCTGTGCCCAGTGAACACAGAGCTGGGCACAGGGTAGGTGGCAGGAGAAAGAGGTCCCCCCTTCTCCATCAGCATGGCTCCAAATGCCCCTCTCTGCCCTTCCCCAGTGAGCCTCGCCACTTCCATCCCTTTCTGCTCACCACGGACACTTGGTGGGAGACCAAGCAGAAGGCCATTTCAAAGCGACCGGCCTGCACACATGGCCAGGCATGAGGCAAGGGCAGAGTGGAATGGCTGAGCAGGAGTCTGTGCATCGACCTGTAGAGAAAATCACCAGCCCCACAGCACGCATTGCCAAGGGGCAGTTGCAATTTCAGGAGAAAGGAACATGAGGAGGCTCAGGCTGGGATGCAGCATTTCTTTAATGAGGACAGAAAGAGGGGAGGGGGAAGAGCGCTGAGCGTGAGAGGTTGGGGGCTCCACAGGGCAAGAGGACATCACCCTTTGCAGCGGGATGCAAAGCACCTGCGAGGCGCTCCTTTCTCCCCATTGCAGCTGCAGCTGGTGAGAATCGTCTCCCACTTACAGCAAGGGCGGGTGAAGTATGTTGCCTTGGTCAACGGCACAAGCTATGAAGCCCAGGAGGGAGGATGAGGGGGGCTACGTGGGGGTAGCAAGGAAAGCCCCGGAAGAATAAGAGCAAGAAGGGCACGATGTCAAGGGATGACACACGGCTCCCTTCCATTCAAGGGGAGAGGCAGGTGTCCCACGCCCTGGGAAACCACAGGCATCTCCCCGGTCCTGGATCCAGATCTCGTTTCTGCGTTCCTGGTTGTTCCTTCCAACCTGAGTGATCCGCTGGCCCTAACAATAGAGATTGCACGAACGCAGGGGCCCACACAGACCGCTCCCAAGGCCTGTGACTCTCCCAGATCCAAGGGCGCCCCCGGAAGAGATGGGGACCCCCCCAGTGGTGAGGGAGCTCCCAACAGCAGCTGACAGTGAGGAGCCCACGGCTGTGCTCTGAGGGAAAGAGGTGAGGATGGGGCCCGGCAGGGTCACCACCACCGGGGAGGGTTCGATCACGGTGGTGGAGTCAGCGCACCGCAGAACACAAGGCTCGTTGCAGCTGTTTGCAAGGGGGGCTGGTCCGCAGGGGAAAGGGAGGCAGGGTCTGTGGCAAGACATCTCTCGGTGAGGGAGGCAGAGCTGAAACACAGAGCAGGGCGTGAGCACGAGACGGAAGCCGAGGGAAGAGGACGGGTCAGAACCACAAGCGCGCCTGCAGAAAGAGCCCGGGTAGGTTCAGACTTACCTAGCTGGCTGAGGAGAAGGCGGCAAGGGCAGTGGATGGCAGGCCTGGAGACGCATGGACTTTTATACCCTGTCTGCAAGCCTCGGGGGACCTGAAGCGTTCTTTATGCGTGAAGCACTTTGCTAACTAGCAGTATTTGCTTGCAAAGCTCTCCTGGATGATTACATCTTTTCCCCTTTCATCTGAGAGGTTTTGCTCCCGTCTAACACGTGGGCAAGACTGAAATGTGCCCTTTGAGGCGCAGCAGTCATTATGTTGCTCCCTAAGGCCACAGGACGGACGTTGTTGTCCATCTCGTCTCAGCTGCTTGCAGAGACTCTAAGCGGCATGCTGGCCACGCACATTCCTGGAGCACGGCCGCCACCACCGCCCCTCCGCACCACACCACACACTGGCCTTCAGGCATTGAGGAATTCAGCACCTGAAGTCACCTCGCCACTGTTTCCAGCTCAGGGCCTTGGCCTGAACAGCAGAGACTCATACGCTTAGCAGGCATGTTTAGACATTTGGGCAACGGCCAGCCAGCCTCTCTTTGGCTCAGCCTCTGCGCAGCTCTGGCAGTCTTCAACTTTCCGGGACCCAGTAAGGGAATGATTTCACTCTGACCCTGACCGCAAAAAAGCACCTGGGAGCTCTGGTTCCCTGCCTTTACCCCATCCCACAGAGGCTGTTGGCCTCCAGGATGAGCATGAGGAGAAAAACAAATCCATTTTGGCTTGGATCACCCTCAGGCAAAGGAGTCACAAGGCTCTTTGAACATCTGCCCATTCCTTTGATAGACTTGTTTTTCAGTAAACAATAAACCCTCCGAGCTGAATGCATATGCCCGGTGGGAAGAAGAAAAGCAAAGGTGACGTCCTCTAGGAGCAACACCATTTGCATCCAGGAGTGAAACAGCTGGACCTTCCTGATGAGAGTGACCAGCTCAGCTCTTTGGCCTCCCCTTTGATGTAGTGCTGATGTCGGTATGACTGGGGCAGAGGGTGAGCCACAAGGACTGCTGGAGAGTGCGATCGTCACAGGCCTCACTGAATGCATATGTCAACAGGTGCAGGCTCACGCACACCTGTTGCACACACGGGGACACACACCAAGCCCATTGTCCTTGTTGGGAAACCAAGCCAAACCTAACCCAACCGAACCCAACGCAGCTGCATCCAACCCAGCACAGTGCAACCCAAACCAAACTTCCCAACCAAGGCAAACACACGCTCAAACAATACCGTTCGGAACTAAATCAAATCAGATCAAGCCACTTAAGACAAATTGCACCTCCCCCTTGTAAGTCTTCTCTGGCAGGAGGTATTCCGTTTTTTGATGTGAAAAGGCCAGGGTTTGAGTCCTGGGTGAGGCTCTGCCTTCCCCTGGGCTGCAGCTCTCATGCCCCGGTAGAGTTCTCAGTCTTGAGGGGTACAGGAGGGGTAAAGAGTAGAGTCAGGACCCTAAACCTCAGAAAGGCAAGCTTTTGGGTGTTTAGGGCGCTAGCGCGTGGGATCCCTTGGGAAACTGCCCTCGGAGGTAAAGGAGCAAACGAGAGCTGGGAGGTGTTGAAAGACATTTTTCTTAGAGCACTAGAGCTCTCAGTCCTGACGTGCAAGAAGTCAGGCAGGGGAGGCAGGAAGCCAGCTTGGCTAAGTCAAGACCTCTGAGCCAAAGCAAACGACAAAACCAAAATGCATAGGCAGTGGAGGCAGGGATACACATCCTGGGGAGGTTACAGGGATATGGCCCGCGAGTGCAAGGAGGGCATCAGGAAAGCCAAGGCACAGCTGGAGCTGACCTTGGCTGGGGACGTGACAAATAACAAGAAGGGTTTCTTCAGGTGCATAGGACAACAAAGGAAAATGAAAGAAACTTCACCCCCCGCGATGAGCAAAACAGGAGACTGGGCTACAACCGACATGAAGATGGCGGAGGTACTCAACAGCTCCTTTGCCTCGGTCTTCACCGGCACGTGCTCTAGCCATGCCACCCAACTCACAGAATCCAAAGGCAGGGTCTGGGAGAATGAAGTACCACCCGCTGTAGGAGAAGAACAGCTTCGAGACCATGTAAAGTACCTGAAAGTGCACAAGCCCATGGGACCTGAGGAGATGCATCCGAGGGTCCTGAGGGAACTGGCAGAAGAAGTTGCTAAGCCACTATCCCTCAAATTTGAAAAGTCGTGGCAGACTGGTGACGTTCCCAGTGACTGGAAAAGGGGAAACTTAACCCCCGTCTTTAAAAAGTGAAAGAAGGAAGACCTGGGGAACCACAGGCTGGTCATTCTCACCTCTGTGCCCAGCAAGATGATGGAGCAGACCCTCCTGGAAACTATGCTCAGGCACATGGGAAACAGAGAGGTGATTGGTGACAGCCAACATGGCTTCACTAAGGGCAAATCATGCCTGACAAACTCAGTGGCCTTCTACGACGGGGTTACAACATCGGTGGATAAGGGAAGAGCGACTGGTGCCATCTATTTGTGCGAAGCATTTGATACTGTCCCACACAACATCCTTGTCTCTAAAATGCAGAGACATGGATTTGGCGGGTGGACCACTCAGTGGATAAGGAATTGGCTGCATGGTCGCACTCAAAGAGCTGTGGCCAATGGCTTGATGTCCGGGTGGCGACCAGTGACCAGTGATGTCCCTCAGGGGTCCAGTATTATTTACTGGGACCAGTATTATTTAACATTTTTTGTCAGGGACATGGACGGTGGGACTGAGTGCCCCCTCAGCAAGTTTGCGATGACACCAAGCTGAGTGGTGTGGCTGATACTCTAGAGGGAAGGGATGCCACCCAGCGGGACCTTGACAGGCGAGAGAGGAGGGCCCGTGCGAACCTCATGAAGTTCATCAAGGCCAAGTGCCAGGCCCTGCATCTGGGTCCGGGCAATGCCACACATGGATACAGGCTGGATGATGACTGGATTGAGAGCAGGGGCAACAGTCTTAAAGTAAAAGAGGGTAGAGTTCGGTTAGCTATTAGGAAGAAACTCTTTCCTGTGAGGGTGGTGAGTCACTGGAACAGGTCGTCCGGAGACTTGTGGATGCCCCCTCCCTGGAAGTGTTCAAGGCCGCGTTGGATGGGCCTTTGAGCAACCTGATCTAGTGGAAGGTAGCTTTGCCCTTGGCCGGTGCGGGGTTGGAACTAGATGATCTTTAAGGTTCCTTCCAACCCAAACTATTCTATGATTCTGTGCGGCCTCTTATAGCTGCTTAGGGGGTGGTAAATGTGCTGGTGGCTGGAAAAATCTTATTCTTATGAGACTTCTCTTCTGAGTCATGCGGGATGAGAAGAGAAGCTGGAAAGCAACGTGCAGGAGGAGGCTGTCTAATACAGTATTTCGGCTGCGATGACCTGTGCCAGAGGCAATGCAGAAACTGAGAAGAATGGTGAGTGTGTGTCTGTCGTGAGTGCTTCTTTGTGTGTGAACAGGAATGCGTCCAGCAGAAAGAAGAGCATAGTCATAGAACCGTAGAATCATAGAACATCTCGTGTTGGAAGGGACCCATAAGGATCATTGAGTCCAACTCCCTGCTCCTCGCAGGACTACCTAAAACTAAGCCATACGGCTAAGAGTGTCGTCCAGATGCTCCTTGAACTCTGGCAGTCCCCCACAACATCCTTCTCTCTAAAGTGGAGAGATATGGATTTGGTGGGTGGATAAGGAATTGGTTGGATGGTCGCATGCAGAGGGTAGTGGTCAACGGCTCAATGTCCAGATGGAGATCGGTGACAAGTGGTGTCCCTCCGGGGACCAGTACTGTTTGGTATCTTCATCAACAACCTAGCCAATGGGATCGAGTGCACCCTCAGCAAGTTTGCAGACAGCACCAAGCTGAGTGTTGCGGTTGACACACCTGAGGGACGGGATACCACGCAGAGGGACCTGGACAAGCTTGAGAAGTGGGCCCGTGTGAACCTCTTGAGGTTCAACAAGGCCAAGTGCAAGGTCCTGCACCTGGGTCGGGGCAAGCCCGGGTATCAATACAGGCTGGCGGATGAAGGGATGGAGAGTAGCCCCGCGGAGAAGGACTTGGGGGTACTGGTGGATGAAAAGCTAGACAGGAGCTGGCAATGTGCACTTGCAGCCCAGAAAGCCAACCGCATCCGGGGCTGCATAAAATGAAGTGTGGCCGGCAGGTCGAGGGAGGTGATTCTGCTCCTCTACTCCGCTCTGGTGAGGCCCCACCTGCAGTACTGCATCGAGCTCTGGAGTCCTCAGCACAGGAAAGACATGAACCTGTTGGAGCGGGTGCAGAGGAGGGCCACAAAAATGGTGAGAGGGATGGAACACCTGCCCGATGAGGAAAGGCTGAGAAGCTTGGGGTTGTTCAGCCTGGAGAAGAGAACGTTCAAGGTCGGGTTGGACAGGGGTCTGAGCAACGTGATCTAGTTGAAGATGGCCCAGCTCATTGCAGGCGGAGTTGGACTAGACGACCTTTAAAGGTCCCTTCCAACCCAAACTATTTTATGATTCTCTGATTCCATGAATTTGGAGGACACTGAGCAGAACACAGTCCTCTCTCAAGTCTCTTACAGGATCACAACCTAGTCTGTGGTGGAGGTAGCCATGTAGCCCAGGGGTTGATACTGGGTCCAATGCTGTGTAACATCTTCAGGAATGACCTGGACCATGGGGCAGAGTACACCCTCAGCAAGTCTGCAGATGATACAAAACTGGGAAGAGGGGCTGATAGACCAGATGGTTGTTGCGTTGCCATTCAGCTGGACCTCGACAGAGTGCAGAACCCTGTGGCTGCAGGGTGTCCCACAGGAAACAGGTGGATGGGCCTGTATTGAAGCACAGAGTGCTGGCTCTTTTGGGAACCCAATGAGAAAGGCATGAACGCTTTCAAGGGAGATAATTGTTTTATTACTAACATAGCAACGGTGAGAGCAAATTGTAGAATCCTTCATCCCGTCTGATGCTGGGAACCCCAGGATGGTGCAGCCACTGGTCAGGGCATGGCATGCTGCGCAGATGCCGTCCGTGGTGATGTTCACCAGCTCTGCATTCACTTGCACTCTGGCAGAGCCTTGATTACAATACAACTTCAGTATGTTATCGATCGCTGATAGCAATCAGGCCTGGTATGTGGACTTGGCTTTGAAGGCTCCCTTGGGTCAACGATCCGAATATTCTTAGCATACTGATAAACCCAGAGTTCCTGGGAACGGCGCACACAGTTGGTGCTAGAAGCCGTTGTATGGCGAGTCCTGCAGCAGACGTTGTACTTGTGGAGGTCGTGACCTTGAACAGGCCACGTCTGCTCGATGGGGCCTTGTGCTTAAGGCCCAATGCGTTAGCATAAGTAGCTGCTGTAAGGGCACCAGCTGGAGTGCCCCGTGCCGGCCTGCGCTGTGCGCTGGAGGATGTTGTGACAGAGACAACACTCCAAGCTGTCAGGAGAAGACACATGATTCTGTTTGTTACACAAAATAAAAGTCCCCATGGCATGGTAGGCAGGAAGAACCTCTCCACAGATGGGATCCATGCCGCACGCCGTGGGAAAATCCTCCTGGGGTCCGTCCGATACCGCATGGCAGCAGGGTGCCCAGCATCTGAGGGACGTTAGATTTACTCGCCATCTCTATTCCTCCTCTTACCCTATCTCATTAAAGCAGCTTTTTATTAAGCCACTTGTCGTGGGGCCTTTCTTACTGAGCTCCAGAAAAGAAGCCTGCACCATTTCTTTCTCTGTCACATCCCTCCCCCACCCGCCTGGTGCAGAACAGCCCCATAATATTTCAAGTGCACAGAACAAAACAGTACACGCTTGCCTCTGATTAAATACTCACTGACTAAATCTACCTCTATGAGGAGCAAGTAGCGGTCACACAGTGCTCCTGATATGGCTTGGCCATGATGTGATCGCTGGCTCCACGTGCAACAGTCTTCCAGGCTGAGGACTGCACGGCCGTGCCTTGGCAAAGCAGGGGCTTGCCCTGGGGTTTTCTCCCAACCCTTTCACTCTGTTAAAAACAAGACCAGCCTGCCTAGGAAGCTGTCCCGAGATCACTTCAGGTCACGCTTTGTACTGGCAAGAGTTCTCGGTGCACAAAAACGCCACCTGCCATTCAGATCACCTCGCGCCTGTACCCTGCATGATACTCTTAGGACAGGTCACTGACAGCGATACCTGTGAGTGAGCATCACCTTCCTCAAACGGTCACAGCGGCACCGCTTGGACGGGTATTTCGCGGGCCAGGGTGTCCCTTCGTGGCTCGGCCAAAACTGCCTGCGCCGGTTCTGTGCCCAGTGAACACAGAGCTGGGCACAGGGTAGGTGGCAGGAGAAAGAGGTCCCCCCTTCTCCATCAGCATGGCTCCAAATGCCCCTCTCTGCCCTTCCCCAGTGAGCCTCGCCACTTCCATCCCTTTCTGCTCACCACGGACACTTGGTGGGAGACCAAGCAGAAGGCCATTTCAAAGCGACCGGCCTGCACACATGGCCAGGCATGAGGCAAGGGCAGAGTGGAATGGCTGAGCAGGAGTCTGTGCATCGACCTGTAGAGAAAATCACCAGCCCCACAGCACGCATTGCCAAGGGGCAGTTGCAATTTCAGGAGAAAGGAACATGAGGAGGCTCAGGCTGGGATGCAGCATTTCTTTAATGAGGACAGAAAGAGGGGAGGGGGAAGAGCGCTGAGCGTGAGAGGTTGGGGGCTCCACAGGGCAAGAGGACATCACCCTTTGCAGCGGGATGCAAAGCACCTGCGAGGCGCTCCTTTCTCCCCATTGCAGCTGCAGCTGGTGAGAATCGTCTCCCACTTACAGCAAGGGCGGGTGAAGTATGTTGCCTTGGTCAACGGCACAAGCTATGAAGCCCAGGAGGGAGGATGAGGGGGGCTACGTGGGGGTAGCAAGGAAAGCCCCGGAAGAATAAGAGCAAGAAGGGCACGATGTCAAGGGATGACACACGGCTCCCTTCCATTCAAGGGGAGAGGCAGGTGTCCCACGCCCTGGGAAACCACAGGCATCTCCCCGGTCCTGGATCCAGATCTCGTTTCTGCGTTCCTGGTTGTTCCTTCCAACCTGAGTGATCCGCTGGCCCTAACAATAGAGATTGCACGAACGCAGGGGCCCACACAGACCGCTCCCAAGGCCTGTGACTCTCCCAGATCCAAGGGCGCCCCCGGAAGAGATGGGGACCCCCCCAGTGGTGAGGGAGCTCCCAACAGCAGCTGACAGTGAGGAGCCCACGGCTGTGCTCTGAGGGAAAGAGGTGAGGATGGGGCCCGGCAGGGTCACCACCACCGGGGAGGGTTCGATCACGGTGGTGGAGTCAGCGCACCGCAGAACACAAGGCTCGTTGCAGCTGTTTGCAAGGGGGGCTGGTCCGCAGGGGAAAGGGAGGCAGGGTCTGTGGCAAGACATCTCTCGGTGAGGGAGGCAGAGCTGAAACACAGAGCAGGGCGTGAGCACGAGACGGAAGCCGAGGGAAGAGGACGGGTCAGAACCACAAGCGCGCCTGCAGAAAGAGCCCGGGTAGGTTCAGACTTACCTAGCTGGCTGAGGAGAAGGCGGCAAGGGCAGTGGATGGCAGGCCTGGAGACGCATGGACTTTTATACCCTGTCTGCAAGCCTCGGGGGACCTGAAGCGTTCTTTATGCGTGAAGCACTTTGCTAACTAGCAGTATTTGCTTGCAAAGCTCTCCTGGATGATTACATCTTTTCCCCTTTCATCTGAGAGGTTTTGCTCCCGTCTAACACGTGGGCAAGACTGAAATGTGCCCTTTGAGGCGCAGCAGTCATTATGTTGCTCCCTAAGGCCACAGGACGGACGTTGTTGTCCATCTCGTCTCAGCTGCTTGCAGAGACTCTAAGCGGCATGCTGGCCACGCACATTCCTGGAGCACGGCCGCCACCACCGCCCCTCCGCACCACACCACACACTGGCCTTCAGGCATTGAGGAATTCAGCACCTGAAGTCACCTCGCCACTGTTTCCAGCTCAGGGCCTTGGCCTGAACAGCAGAGACTCATACGCTTAGCAGGCATGTTTAGACATTTGGGCAACGGCCAGCCAGCCTCTCTTTGGCTCAGCCTCTGCGCAGCTCTGGCAGTCTTCAACTTTCCGGGACCCAGTAAGGGAATGATTTCACTCTGACCCTGACCGCAAAAAAGCACCTGGGAGCTCTGGTTCCCTGCCTTTACCCCATCCCACAGAGGCTGTTGGTCTCCAGGATGAGCATGAGGAGAAAAACAAATCCATTTTGGCTTGGATCACCCTCAGGCAAAGGAGTCACAAGGCTCTTTGAACATCTGCCCATTCCTTTGATAGACTTGTTTTTCAGTAAACAATAAACCCTCCGAGCTGAACGCATATGCCCGGTGGGAAGAAGAAAAGCAAAGGTGACGTCCTCTAGGAGCAACACCATTTGCATCCAGGAGTGAAACAGCTGGACCTTCCTGATGAGAGTGACCAGCTCAGCTCTTTGGCCTCCCCTTTGATGTAGTGCTGATGTCGGTATGACTGGGGCAGAGGGTGAGCCACAAGGACTGCTGGAGAGTGCGATCGTCACAGGCCTCACTGAATGCATATGTCAACAGGTGCAGGCTCACGCACACCTGTTGCACACACGGGGACACACACCAAGCCCATTGTCCTTGTTGGGAAACCAAGCCAAACCTAACCCAACCGAACCCAACGCAGCTGCATCCAACCCAGCACAGTGCAACCCAAACCAAACTTCCCAACCAAGGCAAACACACGCTCAAACAATACCGTTCGGAACTAAATCAAATCAGATCAAGCCACTTAAGACAAATTGCACCTCCCCCTTGTAAGTCTTCTCTGGCAGGAGGTATTCCGTTTTTTGATGTGAAAAGGCCAGGGTTTGAGTCCTGGGTGAGGCTCTGCCTTCCCCTGGGCTGCAGCTCTCATGCCCCGGTAGAGTTCTCAGTCTTGAGGGGTACAGGAGGGGTAAAGAGTAGAGTCAGGACCCTAAACCTCAGAAAGGCAAGCTTTTGGGTGTTTAGGGCGCTAGCGCGTGGGATCCCTTGGGAAACTGCCCTCGGAGGTAAAGGAGCAAACGAGAGCTGGGAGGTGTTGAAAGACATTTTTCTTAGAGCACTAGAGCTCTCAGTCCTGACGTGCAAGAAGTCAGGCAGGGGAGGCAGGAAGCCAGCTTGGCTAAGTCAAGACCTCTGAGCCAAAGCAAACCACAAAACCAAAATGCATAGGCAGTGGAGGCAGGGATACACATCCTGGGGAGGTTACAGGGATATGGCCCGCGAGTGCAAGGAGGGCATCAGGAAAGCCAAGGCACAGCTGGAGCTGACCTTGGCTGGGGACGTGACAAATAACAAGAAGGGTTTCTTCAGGTGCATAGGACAACAAAGGAAAATGAAAGAAACTTCACCCCCCGCGATGAGCAAAACAGGAGACTGGGCTACAACCGACATGAAGATGGCGGAGGTACTCAACAGCTCCTTTGCCTCGGTCTTCACCGGCACGTGCTCTAGCCATGCCACCCAACTCACAGAATCCAAAGGCAGGGTCTGGGAGAATGAAGTACCACCCGCCGTAGGAGAAGAAGAGCTTTGAGACCATGTAAAGAACCTGAACCTGCACAAGCCCATGGGACCTGAGGAGATGCATCCGAGGGTCCTGAGGGAACTGGCAGAAGAAGTTGCTAAGCCACTATCCCTCAAATTTGAAAAGTCGTGGCAGACTGGTGACGTTCCCAGTGACTGGAAAAGGGGAAACTTAACCCCCGTCTTTAAAAAGTGAAAGAAGGAAGACCTGGGGAACCACAGGCTGGTCATTCTCACCTCTGTGCCCAGCAAGATGATGGAGCAGACCCTCCTGGAAACTATGCTCAGGCACATGGGAAACAGAGAGGTGATTGGTGACAGCCAACATGGCTTCACTAAGGGCAAATCATGCCTGACAAACTCAGTGGCCTTCTACGACGGGGTTACAACATCGGTGGATAAGGGAAGAGCGACTGGTGCCATCTATTTGTGCGAAGCATTTGATACTGTCCCACACAACATCCTTGTCTCTAAAATGCAGAGACATGGATTTGGCGGGTGGACCACTCAGTGGATAAGGAATTGGCTGCATGGTCGCACTCAAAGAGCTGTGGCCAATGGCTTGATGTCCGGGTGGCGACCAGTGACCAGTGATGTCCCTCAGGGGTCCAGTATTATTTACTGGGACCAGTATTATTTAACATTTTTTGTCAGGGACATGGACGGTGGGACTGAGTGCCCCCTCAGCAAGTTTGCGATGACACCAAGCTGAGTGGTGTGGCTGATACTCTAGAGGGAAGGGATGCCACCCAGCGGGACCTTGACAGGCGAGAGAGGAGGGCCCGTGCGAACCTCATGAAGTTCATCAAGGCCAAGTGCCAGGCCCTGCATCTGGGTCCGGGCAATGCCACACATGGATACAGGCTGGATGATGACTGGATTGAGAGCAGGGGCAACAGTCTTAAAGTAAAAGAGGGTAGAGTTCGGTTAGCTATTAGGAAGAAACTCTTTCCTGTGAGGGTGGTGAGTCACTGGAACAGGTCGTCCGGAGACTTGTGGATGCCCCCTCCCTGGAAGTGTTCAAGGCCGCGTTGGATGGGCCTTTGAGCAACCTGATCTAGTGGAAGGTAGCTTTGCCCTTGGCCGGTGCGGGGTTGGAACTAGATGATCTTTAAGGTTCCTTCCAACCCAAACTATTCTATGATTCTGTGCGGCCTCTTATAGCTGCTTAGGGGGTGGTAAATGTGCTGGTGGCTGGAAAAATCTTATTCTTATGAGACTTCTCTTCTGAGTCATGCGGGATGAGAAGAGAAGCTGGAAAGCAACGTGCAGGAGGAGGCTGTCTAATACAGTATTTCGGCTGCGATGACCTGTGCCAGAGGCAATGCAGAAACTGAGAAGAATGGTGAGTGTGTGTCTGTCGTGAGTGCTTCTTTGTGTGTGAACAGGAATGCGTCCAGCAGAAAGAAGAGCATAGTCATAGAACCGTAGAATCATAGAACATCTCGTGTTGGAAGGGACCCATAAGGATCATTGAGTCCAACTCCCTGCTCCTCGCAGGACTACCTAAAACTAAGCCATACGGCTAAGAGTGTCGTCCAGATGCTCCTTGAACTCTGGCAGTCCCCCACAACATCCTTCTCTCTAAAGTGGAGAGATATGGATTTGGTGGGTGGATAAGGAATTGGTTGGATGGTCGCATGCAGAGGGTAGTGGTCAACGGCTCAATGTCCAGATGGAGATCGGTGACAAGTGGTGTCCCTCCGGGGACCAGTACTGTTTGGTATCTTCATCAACAACCTAGCCAATGGGATCGAGTGCACCCTCAGCAAGTTTGCAGACAGCACCAAGCTGAGTGTTGCGGTTGACACACCTGAGGGACGGGATACCACGCAGAGGGACCTGGACAAGCTTGAGAAGTGGGCCCGTGTGAACCTCTTGAGGTTCAACAAGGCCAAGTGCAAGGTCCTGCACCTGGGTCGGGGCAAGCCCGGGTATCAATACAGGCTGGCGGATGAAGGGATGGAGAGTAGCCCCGCGGAGAAGGACTTGGGGGTACTGGTGGATGAAAAGCTAGACAGGAGCTGGCAATGTGCACTTGCAGCCCAGAAAGCCAACCGCATCCGGGGCTGCATAAAATGAAGTGTGGCCGGCAGGTCGAGGGAGGTGATTCTGCTCCTCTACTCCGCTCTGGTGAGGCCCCACCTGCAGTACTGCATCGAGCTCTGGAGTCCTCAGCACAGGAAAGACATGAACCTGTTGGAGCGGGTGCAGAGGAGGGCCACAAAAATGGTGAGAGGGATGGAACACCTGCCCGATGAGGAAAGGCTGAGAAGCTTGGGGTTGTTCAGCCTGGAGAAGAGAACGTTCAAGGTCGGGTTGGACAGGGGTCTGAGCAACGTGATCTAGTTGAAGATGGCCCAGCTCATTGCAGGCGGAGTTGGACTAGACGACCTTTAAAGGTCCCTTCCAACCCAAACTATTTTATGATTCTCTGATTCCATGAATTTGGAGGACACTGAGCAGAACACAGTCCTCTCTCAAGTCTCTTACAGGATCACAACCTAGTCTGTGGTGGAGGTAGCCATGTAGCCCAGGGGTTGATACTGGGTCCAATGCTGTGTAACATCTTCAGGAATGACCTGGACCATGGGGCAGAGTACACCCTCAGCAAGTCTGCAGATGATACAAAACTGGGAAGAGGGGCTGATAGACCAGATGGTTGTTGCGTTGCCATTCAGCTGGACCTCGACAGAGTGCAGAACCCTGTGGCTGCAGGGTGTCCCACAGGAAACAGGTGGATGGGCCTGTATTGAAGCACAGAGTGCTGGCTCTTTTGGGAACCCAATGAGAAAGGCATGAACGCTTTCAAGGGAGATAATTGTTTTATTACTAACATAGCAACGGTGAGAGCAAATTGTAGAATCCTTCATCCCGTCTGATGCTGGGAACCCCAGGATGGTGCAGCCACTGGTCAGGGCATGGCATGCTGCGCAGATGCCGTCCGTGGTGATGTTCACCAGCTCTGCATTCACTTGCACTCTGGCAGAGCCTTGATTACAATACAACTTCAGTATGTTATCGATCGCTGATAGCAATCAGGCCTGGTATGTGGACTTGGCTTTGAAGGCTCCCTTGGGTCAACGATCCGAATATTCTTAGCATACTGATAAACCCAGAGTTCCTGGGAACGGCGCACACAGTTGGTGCTAGAAGCCGTTGTATGGCGAGTCCTGCAGCAGACGTTGTACTTGTGGAGGTCGTGACCTTGAACAGGCCACGTCTGCTCGATGGGGCCTTGTGCTTAAGGCCCAATGCGTTAGCATAAGTAGCTGCTGTAAGGGCACCAGCTGGAGTGCCCCGTGCCGGCCTGCGCTGTGCGCTGGAGGATCTTGTGACAGAGACAACACTCCAAGCTGTCAGGAGAAGACACATGATTCTGTTTGTTACACAAAATAAAAGTCCCCATGGCATGGTAGGCAGGAAGAACCTCTCCACAGATGGGATCCATGCCGCACGCCGTGGGAAAATCCTCCTGGGGTCCGTCCGATACCGCATGGCAGCAGGGTGCCCAGCATCTGAGGGACGTTAGATTTACTCGCCATCTCTATTCCTCCTCTTACCCTATCTCATTAAAGCAGCTTTTTATTAAGCCACTTGTCGTGGGGCCTTTCTTACTGAGCTCCAGAAAAGAAGCCTGCACCATTTCTTTCTCTGTCACATCCCTCCCCCACCCGCCTGGTGCAGAACAGCCCCATAATATTTCAAGTGCACAGAACAAAACAGTACACGCTTGCCTCTGATTAAATACCCACTGACTAAATCTACCTCTATGAGGAGCAAGTAGCGGTCACACAGTGCTCCTGATACGGCTTGGCCATGATGTGATCGCTGGCTCCACGTGCAACAGTCTTCCAGGCTGAGGACTGCACGGCCGTGCCTTGGCAAAGCAGGGGCTTGCCCTGGGGTTTTCTCCCAACCCTTTCACTCTGTTAAAAACAAGACCAGCCTGCCTAGGAAGCTGTCCCGAGATCACTTCAGGTCACGCTTTGTACTGGCAAGAGTTCTCGGTGCACAAAAACGCCACCTGCCATTCAGATCACCTCGCGCCTGTACCCTGCATGATACTCTTAGGACAGGTCACTGACAGCGATACCTGTGAGTGAGCATCACCTTCCTCAAACGGTCACAGCGGCACCGCTTGGACGGGTATTTCGCGGGCCAGGGTGTCCCTTCGTGGCTCGGCCAAAACTGCCTGCGCCGGTTCTGTGCCCAGTGAACACAGAGCTGGGCACAGGGTAGGTGGCAGGAGAAAGAGGTCCCCCCTTCTCCATCAGCATGGCTCCAAATGCCCCTCTCTGCCCTTCCCCAGTGAGCCTCGCCACTTCCATCCCTTTCTGCTCACCACGGACACTTGGTGGGAGACCAAGCAGAAGGCCATTTCAAAGCGACCGGCCTGCACACATGGCCAGGCATGAGGCAAGGGCAGAGTGGAATGGCTGAGCAGGAGTCTGTGCATCGACCTGTAGAGAAAATCACCAGCCCCACAGCACGCATTGCCAAGGGGCAGTTGCAATTTCAGGAGAAAGGAACATGAGGAGGCTCAGGCTGGGATGCAGCATTTCTTTAATGAGGACAGAAAGAGGGGAGGGGGAAGAGCGCTGAGCGTGAGAGGTTGGGGGCTCCACAGGGCAAGAGGACATCACCCTTTGCAGCGGGATGCAAAGCACCTGCGAGGCGCTCCTTTCTCCCCATTGCAGCTGCAGCTGGTGAGAATCATCTCCCACTTACAGCAAGGGCGGGTGAAGTATGTTGCCTTGGTCAACGGCACAAGCTATGAAGCCCAGGAGGGAGGATGAGGGGGGCTACGTGGGGGTAGCAAGGAAAGCCCCGGAAGAATAAGAGCAAGAAGGGCACGATGTCAAGGGATGACACACGGCTCCCTTCCATTCAAGGGGAGAGGCAGGTGTCCCACGCCCTGGGAAACCACAGGCATCTCCCCGGTCCTGGATCCAGATCTCGTTTCTGCGTTCCTGGTTGTTCCTTCCAACCTGAGTGATCCGCTGGCCCTAACAATAGAGATTGCACGAACGCAGGGGCCCACACAGACCGCTCCCAAGGCCTGTGACTCTCCCAGATCCAAGGGCGCCCCCGGAAGAGATGGGGACCCCCCCAGTGGTGAGGGAGCTCCCAACAGCAGCTGACAGTGAGGAGCCCACGGCTGTGCTCTGAGGGAAAGAGGTGAGGATGGGGCCCGGCAGGGTCACCACCACCGGGGAGGGTTCGATCACGGTGGTGGAGTCAGCGCACCGCAGAACACAAGGCTCGTTGCAGCTGTTTGCAAGGGGGGCTGGTCCGCAGGGGAAAGGGAGGCAGGGTCTGTAGCAAGACATCTCTCGGTGAGGGAGGCAGAGCTGAAACACAGAGCAGGGCGTGAGCACGAGACGGAAGCCGAGGGAAGAGGACGGGTCAGAACCACAAGCGCGCCTGCAGAAAGAGCCCGGGTAGGTTCAGACTTACCTAGCTGGCTGAGGAGAAGGCGGCAAGGGCAGTGGATGGCAGGCCTGGAGACGCATGGACTTTTATACCCTGTCTGCAAGCCTCGGGGGACCTGAAGCGTTCTTTATGCGTGAAGCACTTTGCTAACTAGCAGTATTTGCTTGCAAAGCTCTCCTGGATGATTACATCTTTTCCCCTTTCATCTGAGAGGTTTTGCTCCCGTCTAACACGTGGGCAAGACTGAAATGTGCCCTTTGAGGCGCAGCAGTCATTATGTTGCTCCCTAAGGCCACAGGACGGACGTTGTTGTCCATCTCGTCTCAGCTGCTTGCAGAGACTCTAAGCGGCATGCTGGCCACGCACATTCCTGGAGCACGGCCGCCACCACCGCCCCTCCGCACCACACCACACACTGGCCTTCAGGCATTGAGGAATTCAGCACCTGAAGTCACCTCGCCACTGTTTCCAGCTCAGGGCCTTGGCCTGAACAGCAGAGACTCATACGCTTAGCAGGCATGTTTAGACATTTGGGCAACGGCCAGCCAGCCTCTCTTTGGCTCAGCCTCTGCGCAGCTCTGGCAGTCTTCAACTTTCCGGGACCCAGTAAGGGAATGATTTCACTCTGACCCTGACCGCAAAAAAGCACCTGGGAGCTCTGGTTCCCTGCCTTTACCCCATCCCACAGAGGCTGTTGGTCTCCAGGATGAGCATGAGGAGAAAAACAAATCCATTTTGGCTTGGATCACCCTCAGGCAAAGGAGTCACAAGGCTCTTTGAACATCTGCCCATTCCTTTGATAGACTTGTTTTTCAGTAAACAATAAACCCTCCGAGCTGAACGCATATGCCCGGTGGGAAGAAGAAAAGCAAAGGTGACGTCCTCTAGGAGCAACACCATTTGCATCCAGGAGTGAAACAGCTGGACCTTCCTGATGAGAGTGACCAGCTCAGCTCTTTGGCCTCCCCTTTGATGTAGTGCTGATGTCGGTATGACTGGGGCAGAGGGTGAGCCACAAGGACTGCTGGAGAGTGCGATCGTCACAGGCCTCACTGAATGCATATGTCAACAGGTGCAGGCTCACGCACACCTGTTGCACACACGGGGACACACACCAAGCCCATTGTCCTTGTTGGGAAACCAAGCCAAACCTAACCCAACCGAACCCAACGCAGCTGCATCCAACCCAGCACAGTGCAACCCAAACCAAACTTCCCAACCAAGGCAAACACACGCTCAAACAATACCGTTCGGAACTAAATCAAATCAGATCAAGCCACTTAAGACAAATTGCACCTCCCCCTTGTAAGTCTTCTCTGGCAGGAGGTATTCCGTTTTTTGATGTGAAAAGGCCAGGGTTTGAGTCCTGGGTGAGGCTCTGCCTTCCCCTGGGCTGCAGCTCTCATGCCCCGGTAGAGTTCTCAGTCTTGAGGGGTACAGGAGGGGTAAAGAGTAGAGTCAGGACCCTAAACCTCAGAAAGGCAAGCTTTTGGGTGTTTAGGGCGCTAGCGCGTGGGATCCCTTGGGAAACTGCCCTCGGAGGTAAAGGAGCAAACGAGAGCTGGGAGGTGTTGAAAGACATTTTTCTTAGAGCACTAGAGCTCTCAGTCCTGACGTGCAAGAAGTCAGGCAGGGGAGGCAGGAAGCCAGCTTGGCTAAGTCAAGACCTCTGAGCCAAAGCAAACCACAAAACCAAAATGCATAGGCAGTGGAGGCAGGGATACACATCCTGGGGAGGTTACAGGGATATGGCCCGCGAGTGCAAGGAGGGCATCAGGAAAGCCAAGGCACAGCTGGAGCTGACCTTGGCTGGGGACGTGACAAATAACAAGAAGGGTTTCTTCAGGTACGCAGGACAACAAAGGAAGGTGAAAGAAACTGTACCCCCGCCCCGATGAGCAAAACGGGAGACCGGGCTACAAGTGACATGGAGAAGGCAGTGGTACTCAACAACTCTTCTGCCTCGGTGTTCACCGGCATGTGCTCTAGCCATGCCACCCAACTCACAGAATCCAAAGGCAGGGTCTGGGAGAATGAAGTACCACCCGCCGTAGGAGAAGAAGAGCTTTGAGACCATGTAAAGAACCTGAACCTGCACAAGCCCATGGGACCTGAGGAGATGCATCCGAGGGTCCTGAGGGAACTGGCAGAAGAAGTTGCTAAGCCACTATCCCTCAAATTTGAAAAGTCGTGGCAGACTGGTGACGTTCCCAGTGACTGGAAAAGGGGAAACTTAACCCCCGTCTTTAAAAAGTGAAAGAAGGAAGACCTGGGGAACCACAGGCTGGTCATTCTCACCTCTGTGCCCAGCAAGATGATGGAGCAGACCCTCCTGGAAACTATGCTCAGGCACATGGGAAACAGAGAGGTGATTGGTGACAGCCAACATGGCTTCACTAAGGGCAAATCATGCCTGACAAACTCAGTGGCCTTCTACGACGGGGTTACAACATCGGTGGATAAGGGAAGAGCGACTGGTGCCATCTATTTGTGCGAAGCATTTGATACTGTCCCACACAACATCCTTGTCTCTAAAATGCAGAGACATGGATTTGGCGGGTGGACCACTCAGTGGATAAGGAATTGGCTGCATGGTCGCACTCAAAGAGCTGTGGCCAATGGCTTGATGTCCGGGTGGCGACCAGTGACCAGTGATGTCCCTCAGGGGTCCAGTATTATTTACTGGGACCAGTATTATTTAACATTTTTTGTCAGGGACATGGACGGTGGGACTGAGTGCCCCCTCAGCAAGTTTGCGATGACACCAAGCTGAGTGGTGTGGCTGATACTCTAGAGGGAAGGGATGCCACCCAGCGGGACCTTGACAGGCGAGAGAGGAGGGCCCGTGCGAACCTCATGAAGTTCATCAAGGCCAAGTGCCAGGCCCTGCATCTGGGTCCGGGCAATGCCACACATGGATACAGGCTGGATGATGACTGGATTGAGAGCAGGGGCAACAGTCTTAAAGTAAAAGAGGGTAGAGTTCGGTTAGCTATTAGGAAGAAACTCTTTCCTGTGAGGGTGGTGAGTCACTGGAACAGGTCGTCCAGAGACTTGTGGATGCCCCCTCCCTGGAAGTGTTCAAGGCCGCGTTGGATGGGCCTTTGAGCAACCTGATCTAGTGGAAGGTAGCTTTGCCCTTGGCCGGTGCGGGGTTGGAACTAGATGATCTTTAAGGTTCCTTCCAACCCAAACTATTCTATGATTCTGTGCGGCCTCTTATAGCTGCTTAGGGGGTGGTAAATGTGCTGGTGGCTGGAAAAATCTTATTCTTATGAGACTTCTCTTCTGAGTCATGCGGGATGAGAAGAGAAGCTGGAAAGCAACGTGCAGGAGGAGGCTGTCTAATACAGTATTTCGGCTGCGATGACCTGTGCCAGAGGCAATGCAGAAACTGAGAAGAATGGTGAGTGTGTGTCTGTCGTGAGTGCTTCTTTGTGTGTGAACAGGAATGCGTCCAGCAGAAAGAAGAGCATAGTCATAGAACCGTAGAATCATAGAACATCTCGTGTTGGAAGGGACCCATAAGGATCATTGAGTTCAACTCCCTGCTCCTCGTAGGACTACCTGAAATTGCTAGTGGCCTTATATTGCAGGAATTTTGTATTTGTCTGTGTTGGCCAGTCCAGGAGAACTGAGATGTTTTGAGATGCTCTGAAGATCTGAGCCATTTCTCAGGAACTAAATTTTTGCAGAATATTGACAGATCTGTACCTCGTCAAGGGAGAGAATCATTGCAAAGGAAAGGTGTAGCTCTATCTCTCCTCGTCTGTCTTCACATCCAAGAATAGAAAACCTGCTTACTGCAGCTGTTCTGTGCCTCATCGACTGTATTGCCAACCATACCCCGAGAAAAGCGGGGTTCACAGTGAGGACGCTGAATAGAGCAAAGAACATTGGGACAGCATCACCTACAGGAGTATAGCTTAGAGGATTAGGGCCAAGCTTCTGTCCCTGGCAAAGCCACACAGCACCTTTCAGGCAATCTCATCTGCTCATTGTATTCTCTCCTCTGTTCCTGGCAAACCTCCTTCTTGGTGAGTTGGGTTCCTATGCAGCAGAAGAAGTATTCCTGGGGAGACCTCCATGAACCCACCAGCACATCCTCCTCCGTGATCTAACTCTCCTTCTGTGGGAGCATTGTCACTGCTTTCTGGCATAATTTTCTAAACCTATATGGCCAGGAGAACTCTGGAGAAGGGAAAGGAAGATCACAGCAAGTCCAGGGCTTGGGGTACAGGAAAGAGGCTTGCAAAAAAAGCTCAACAGTTCTTCTTCCCTGGAAGCTAATCAAACCTTTCTGCACCACCTGACACTTGAAGACACTCACCACCTGGTGGTCAAATGACCTTCGAGGAAAATCCTTTCTTCAGGGCTGTGAGGAATGGTCTTTTTGGCTCTGACAGAGTCTGATGCCGGCATGTTGTTGCACCAAGCCCAGAGGCCTCACTATTCATGTGTTATAGGGTGAGAGACCCAGGATACTCAAGAGCTTGCAAAACTTCCCTGGCCAGGTTGCAGGAGTTGGCAGTGGTGTCCTCTCTCCCATGGGGGGATGGTTGAGGCAACAGGCACCATTTCCTAACCTTGACACAAGTAGGGATAGGACAAACTTCTTGCCCTGAGTGAACTCACTTACCGTGCTCGGCCCTGTTGTACACACAACACTTCTCCCTGATTGCTGCAGCAGCAGAGCAAGTGGGGAAAGGAAAATCCGTCTGTGGGGGGCATTTTTGGAAATCCATAAGTGTAGGGGAAAACAAGACATGATAAAGCAGACAACCCCGCCTCACCTGGTGTACACTCCTGTTCCCTCTGTGTTACACTGCCTGCTCTTGATCCAGAGCAAAAGGCATTAGGGTGCAGAGGAGACTTGGTCTTTCCCTGGAGGCTGGGATAAGGGCTGGGATCAGGCATGCTGCAGTTTCATCTACCCTTGGGACTGTCCCGATATGGAAGAGTGCGTCCCCAGTAGCCCCTGATGGGTGTTTCTGCAATGCAGTAGATGAGCATGTTCGGCTGCTATGCAGAAGGCTGCTGGGTCAAACACCCCACGGATTATGTCCTCTTGGCAGTGTAACTGGGAGTAGGTTAAGAGCTTTGTATCTATGTCTCATTCTCTCCAATAGACAAGTCATTCATGAAGGACCAGTCCTCATCTTCTTCCTGAGTCTGGACACTGGTCCTGCTTCTTCCTTCCTGCTTTCATTGGCAAAAACGCTTTCACCCTTGACAAAATGGGTCCACATTTCTGTCACTGAAAATGTGCTCATGCGTGCTGTCCCAGTGCTGAGGCTACACAAGAATGTGAGAAAAATGCATGGCTACCTATGTTATTCCATTTCTCCTTCTTGTGCTATCCCCCAACAAGTGGTACTTTAACCAAGATCTTGCAGAGCCTGACAGCCTCTCTTGATGAGATCCATAATGATCCCATGCACTGATGCATTACAAGACTTTCACCACCCCTACTTTGAGGGTCATCTGCCTTAGCCACACACCCTCACACCCTCCAACCCTTCCCTGTGTCCTCAGAGGAAAGTCTCAGTGACCGCCACGCAGGAGGCCCCAACAGCACTGCCTTTGGAGAGACAGTCCCCAGCATTTCTTGGTGGGATGCAGTGTTGGATGCTTTCAGAGCCCTGAGAGGAAAACTGAGTTCCCCTCCAAAAGAGGGGCTCCCTTTGCCTATAATCATGATGCTCCCCTGGCAAGAGGTACTGCCCTACTTGGACCTAGGCATCACAGCCCTGCCTGGCTATCAGAGCCTTCAGGGTGAACTTGGTAGTGTTTCAGTTCGTTATGCTGAACATCCTGCTTTGAAGGCTCAGAGAAAGCAGCACCTCAGACCCATGCCCTCATTGTGGGTCTAGCCAGAGCGACCCTCAGCATGTTCTGTGCAGGGACAAAGCACTCAGGATTTGGTCCTGTCAGATCTCAGGTTGAGTTCATTTTCCAGCAAGAGAAAATGTCAGTTTCCGAGCAGGCAGGCAGGCTGGCCAACCCTTTGGTGCCCAAGGCAGGTGTGATTTGGATCCTGAGGCAACCTCAGCTTTCAAATCACTTATGTCAGCATTTAATCCCAGTGCAGTGTTCACAAGGAAAGCCCTGGGGCTCATGCAAGCGCTGCACCAGCCTTGGTCAGGTCCTGAGAGCTGACGTTCTCTTTTTTGGAGGTTCTTATTCACAAGAGAGAAAAAATGCTCTGAAAGCTTTGTGCTGCTGCATCAATCCCAATTCACTGCTTGTCCTGGAGAAGGGATCGAGTTCAGCAAAGTGCCAGCACATGTGCCTTTGCTCCTGGCTTCCTCTTAAAGGTGGTGCAGACAGCAAGATGTGCCCTGATTTTCCAGAGTACATACTATGTTCTTTATTTGGAGCTCAGCTGCTTAGCATTTCTGCTGACAACTGCCAATGTCTCAGCTGGGTAACTATGGAGTAGGGGATGCCTATTTTGTCCTTTACTCCAGCATGTGCGCAAAAATTGTGTGTGTGTTCACGAAATAGTACCTGGCTTGTTACCATGTGTGTGTTTTGCTTTCATCTGGGTTTTGAAAAATCCCTTCTGGGTAGATTGCCCTTCTGGAATAAGTGGAGTACCAGCATCCCGTTGAGTTTCCTTTTCCCAAGTTCATTCCTGATCATGGTATATAACCTCCAGCTGTATGTCTTGTCCCCTAAAGGCCTTCAATGCTGCAGTCTTTACTGATGTCTTCTGCATGTGGTTCAGATGTGCATCGCAGTGCCTGGGCCACTTAGCTGGGAAAGTACTAGTCCCTAAATGTGAACATTCAGGGTTAAAGTCCTTGTTCAGGAAAGAGCTTGGCTATGTGATACATTTGCAGAGTTGAGGAAAGCATAGCAACACCAAATGCTAAGCAGTGAGGGTAGGATAACTTGAAAAACTGTGTCTCCACAGACAGGACTAAGCTCAGAGGAGTATGGGCTAGCATTCACTGGGTTTGTTGCAGTGGGAATTACCTGCAAAAGGTAACAGAATGCAATCCCAGAGGATGTGCCTTGGAAAATAGTTTGTTCCTGCCTTCCCTGGACTACTTGCAAAGTCCATGTTCCTGTGATCTCTCTTCATGCACACAACAGTTTGACATACTCTCAGCTAGAAGGAGCCTTGTTTACGTCCCTGCCCTCTTGGGAAGGTGTTTGCATACTTGCTTTTGGTGGCTGCCAGGTACAGCACAGACTCTGGAAACGAGACACTGCATCTAAAGATGGACTCAGCAGATGTGAACAGCACAGCAGGGCTAGGCAGAGCTGTACCTGGGTGAACTTGGCAGATGATGCCTGAAGCAGAAAACATCTTCCTTGCTCTTCTCCTCCCACCCCACAAAACCAAACCCAACCAAATCAAAACAAAACCAAACCACCTAAACAACTATGGAAAATTAGTTTCTAAAGAGTTTCTGTTTCATTGTGATGTTCTGTTTTTTTTCCAAGTCAACCAGGCTGAACTCCTTAGCCTTGGGGAATGTGCAAATTTGGCGTGCATACCAGAAACAGTACCTGCCTTGCACCTACCTGCATGTTTGATTTTCCAGTTGAATGCTCAAAAACCCATCCTGTGCTGAAACAGTGTAAATACAAGTGAGAGCGCAATGGTTTTGGTCATCCGGGGAGGCCTTTTCTTGTCCTCTGAGAGCATCCTGTCAGTCCATGCTTTGTCTCTGGGAACTCCTGACCATGGGCTGTGCCAGGACACCTGCCTGCAGGCAGGAGAGATATAGAGGCATATACATGTTCATATGTATATGCACAGAATTGTGTCTGCATACATGTGTGTCTCTGCACAAATCCTTATGGAACTCATTGAACAGAACACATGTGAAAAGATTTAGATTCTCTGAAAATAATATTCTACCTTCAAAAAAGAAAACTGAAATTATTTAATGAAGATTTACATGTTGACATACTGTGTTTTCATTTTTATACATTATGTATGACATATGTACAGACTAAAGTCTGTAGATTGAAATAGTATAATGTTTTGAAGAAGTTTTATACTTTTAATAAGACTGATGAAAGATCCTCTATATAAGTATCTTTTATCTTAAAAGTCTGAAATGTTTCTCCAAGAGTTACAGCAAAATCATAGAGGGGAAGAAGTGTGAAAATATCAGACAATATTAAAAGCAAGTCAGCCAAACAAGTTTTTCAAACAGGAAGTCAGACAAAAAAGTTTTTGTTTCTCACACTTTTCACTGCAATAATTTGAGAATGTTATTTGGAAAAACCAAAATTCAGGTAATTAAAACTACTTTAAATAATCAAGCTTATTATTATAAAACATAAGAGCACACTGAAAATGTAAATAAGCCACAATTCAGATGCATGTCTTTAGAATGGTTTACGAACTCTGAAACAATTCTGTTGACATCTGTAATAAAAATTGTTAGCTGTATAAAACAGGAAGAAAATGTTTTCTTTCCTCTTTCCACTTTTTTGTCCCTTAAAGAGGTCTTTAAAATGTTACGCAAACACAAGACAAGGTAGCTATCAGTACAAATTTTGGTGGAGATCAATGCCCTCTATGGTTATGTCACACAACACTTAATATTTTTGAAAAAGAACCATGTTGATAGAGGAACTATCCCCAGAAATTAAGATTTATGAGGTGGAGTCTGATGGTATGAAATGTCGGATAGGCTGAAGGTGGGTTTAGTCTCCCTATCACATGGGTGGGGTTCATTTCGTCTGCATGTAAGTACCTACAATGCAAGGGTGGGATTTGATACTTTTCCCAATCACATTTATATAGGTGTTTCCAAGTACGTTAGGTGTCTAAGCCTTCATTAGAGTCAAAGGAGATTTGGAGCTTGCTTCATTTACTTGAACATGCGTGTTTAGTGCTATTCGAGATGCCCAGGGATGACCAGGACTTCCCCATGGGTCTGCCAGAGATGACAAAGGCATCTATGGTAGCACATAGATGACACTATGTCATATCCATGACCTCCTAAATTATAATCAGGAGTTCAGTTCCAAAACCTTATGGCATTTCAAACGACAGTAAATGTCTGTCTGAGAGTAGACAGACAGTGCATCACTGGAGTCCAGAGACTGATTCCTTTGCTTATAAAGGAGAGACATACATTGGGTCACATGTATCATTCCATAGATTCCACTCACCATGGCCCAACCCATGTACCTAGTAGCAGGTGTCTATGCTACTGCACATGTCTCCCAGCATCCTACCTGCTCTGCAGCCACTACTGCAGAAGGCAAAATGTCTTCTGTATGTCCCGTGTCATATCTCCAATCCCATGTGAATGGCTGAAATGTCCTAGGGGATTTCAGGTGGCAGTAGATGCCTCTAAATACACACAACTGAATCCAGCCAGTCAGATAAACTTGTCTCATAGAATCACAGAATCATAGAACAGTTTGGATTGGAAGGGACCTTTAAACATCATCTAGTTCCATCCCCCTGCCATGGGCAGTGACATCTTTCACTAGATCAGTTTGCTTAAAGCCCCATCCAACTGGACTTTCAACACTTCCAATGATGGGGCATCCACAACTTCTCTAGGCAACATCTTCCAGTGTCTCATCACCCTCATCATAAAACATTTCTTCCTTATGTGGAATCTAAATCTACCCTCTGTCACTTTAAAATTGTCTTCCCTTGTCCCGTCACTACAGGCCTTGATAAAAAGTATTTCTCCACCTTTCTTACAAGCCCCCTTTAAGTACTGAAAGGCTACAATAAGCTCCAGAGCCTTCTCTTTTCCAGGCTGAACAACCCCAACCTTCTCAGCCTTTCTTCTTAGGAGAGGTGTTCCATCCCTCTGATCATTTTTGTGGCCCTCCTCTGCACTCGCTCCAACAGGTTCATGTCTTTCTTAAACTGAGGACACCAGAACTGGATGAAGCATTCCAGGTGAGGTCTCACCAGAGTGGAGTAAAGGGGCAGAATCACCTCCCTCAACCTGCTAGCCACACTTCTTTTGATGCAGCCCAGCGTACAATTGGCTTTCTGGGCTGCAAGTGCGTATCTCTGGCTCATATCCAATTTTTCACCCACTAGTATCCCCAAGTCCTTCTCTGCAGGGCTGTTCTTAATCAATTCATCTCCTAGTCTGTATTCATATTGGGGGTTGTCCTGATCCAGGTGCAGGACCTTGCACTTGGCCTTGTTAAACTTCATGATGTTCACATGGGCCCACTTCTCAAGCTTGTCAAGGTCCCTCTGGATAGCCTCCCTTCCCTCTAGCATCTGGACATCTGGAGAGTAATTGTTATGCCTGAAAGTATGTGCCTGAGATCACATGAGACATCCTACTGTATCCAAGATCTTCATGTGGTACCGGCAACTGTAACTTTATGGAGATGCACGCGTTCTATAATGGCAACTAGGGGCTATGCACTTCAAATGCCACCAGATACTCCTGTTTAGACACCTAATTACTTTTTTTGAACTCAGGTGAGCTGAATGCCTTCCTATTATAAAGTGCTGTCACTGATCTTTCCTATATCCCTCTGGCAATGTGCCGGTGCTTCTTCTGAGGTGAGATATTTGTGGATGTTTGTTCAGCTGAGGGGAACTGACCTAGGAGTTGGAGTGAAATAGCTTCATTCTCATTTTAAAGAGAGCCCCTTTCACCTCCCTATTCCTAAGGCTGTAGATAACAGGGTTCAATATTGGGGTCACCACAGAATAGAACAGAGAGAGCACCTTGTCCACATCCAGGGAATAGCTGGATTTGGGACGTATATAGATGAACACAGCTGTCCCATAGAATAATGTCACTACAGTGAGATGTGAGAAGCAAGTGGAGAATGCTTTATACCTTCCTTTGGCAGACCTGATTTTGAGGATGGAGGAAATGATGAGGCTGTAGGATACCAAAATGAGCAGAAAAGGCATCAGGATTATAAAGACAGCAGCCAGAATGATCTGTAACTCATTCCAGTAAGTGTCCCCACACACCAGCATCAGCACTGGCTGGATCTCACAGAAGAAATGGTTGATCACATTGGAGCCACAGAAGGGCAAAGAGAAGATAAATGTAGTGTGCCCAAGGGCCACAAGGTTGCCACATATCCATGAGGAAGCAGCCAGCTGCATGCATACCTTCTTATTCATGATATCCATGTAATGCAGAGGGTTGCATATCGCTCGGTAGCGGTCATATGCCATAGCAGCTAAGAGGCAGCATTCAGTTGCCCCAAAGAACAGAAAGAAATACATCTGTGCAGCACAGCCTGCAAAAGAGATGGATGTATCACTTGAGATCAGATTGACCAGCACTCTGGGCAGGGTGACAGAGGTGTAGCAGATCTCCAGAAATGACAAGTTCCTGAGGAAGAAGTACATGGGGGTGTGGAGGACAGGGTCCATATTAATTAGAAGAAGAATAATTAGGTTTCCCAGCACTGTGATGATGTAAATACATAGAAATAGGATGAAGAAGATGACTTTCATAGCTGGACGATGAGAAAAACCCAGGATAACAAACACGATTGCAGAAGTTTTATTTTCAGTGGTCCCTTCTCCAGACGATTTCATCTCGGAACAATAAAGACACAGTGAAAACAATGAAACAGCATGGTACATTTCTTAAGTCAAGTCAAATAGCTCTGTGTTGTTAGCAGTAGCTTACATGAAATTCAGAGAGTCAATTCCAGTCCTAAAGCAAGGCATCTACTGCTCTTTGGGAAGACTGACGCTGTGCACCGTGGCCACCGTCTACCATGCAGGGAAGACAGGGTGCAGTCCTGTGGATCATGTGTCACATTTGTGAGCCTTGTGTGAATATGCTGGATAGCCCATGATATCTAAATCTATAGACCTGTGCTTAGGCTTCTTAATCACTTGTGAGATGTCTGTGTTTCAGATGCTGAAATCTTAAATGTCTTCATAAACAATGAGGACAAATCCCACCCAACCTGTCCAGTCTGTTTTTCCATTCCCCACCTATTTGATATTAACCTGGTATGATATCTGTGTTAGGTGCATGTTCTGTTAGAACAATAATTGACCTCTGGAAGATTTTAGTTTAGAATAATAGTTTTGTTCTATTCTAAGTCACCTTGCATCGGAGCTTGGACACATATGACAGTTACAAATCTTAAAATGAAAGAGATGACCTGTCATGGTGCACTCTCTCTTTTGAAAGCTTAGGCAGCATTGGATGACAAGCTCAGATCTCTGTGTATTCATGGACATTTAGGCCCTTATACATAGATGTCCTATGCTGTTTCGTATGTCTCGGTTATTCAAGTCAATTGCACAGCGTTTGCAGATCTTCATTAGGACTGAGAGAAGTCTCACTCTGTTCACCTGGAAGTCTGCCAAGAACATCACGGATCTGTACAATGAAACTGAATAACTGTTTAGACACGTCCTAACTCCTAAGCACAGAATTCAGGGTAAGGAGGCTTTCAAAGACACCTTCCTCTTTCCACTGACTGTAAAGGAAACATCAATGACTTTCTGAGACAGAATGCTTAGCTTTCACATGATCCCATTTGGTAAGATGGATCCCACTCTTAGGTGAACCACTAGAGGTAAGGTACATCCAAAGTATGATTCAGAGTACTGTGCAGGTAGGCTTCTGGTTTAGCACTTCTGAATTGGCCTCTCTCGTGACTGTCTACTTCATGTTTCTTCATTGTTTATAGAGGGAGGCCACAGAGCTCAGGATCCCAATATAAGTCCTCAAGTTGGATATTGTGGGAATCATCCCTTCCTCATTCTCATTACCTGTATCTGATCCCTCTACCTTTACTTTTCCAAACTTTTTTACAGATCTTCTGTTCTACCCTTTGGCACAACTCTGTTGGCCTTTACCCTCCCGGTAATTTGTTTTCAAGTGAGCACTCCTTCACTTGTAGGTTATATCTCTAATAAAAATATGGGTCGCTGTTAGTATGCATTTTCAAAAGAATCTCTGCATCCTGCATTCATGTGTTTCATGTTTTTAAAACTGACATGTATTACAGAGAGGTAAGCACTCTCGCTAATTCATGTCAGTTGTAAGTTTTCTTTTTAAATACCCTCAAAATTCTGCCTTGAGAATGCAGATTGCCAACTCTAAAACTTCCTATCAAGTTTCAACATGCAGGATGTTTTCTTTTTCTCTTAAACTGAAGTAAATATTAAAAAATTTTCCATACAATAAAAAAATCACCACAAATGACAACACTGCCCCTGCTCCCAACCAACCAGAAAAAGCACTTTAATGTAACATAGCATGTCACAAGTTCTCAGGCAGGGCTGTAATTTCTTACAATGAGTTAGATTAAACTGACCTTAATATTTTCTGAAGGGAACATGCTGTATCTGAGAAAAATAAAAGCAACTTTGACATTAGCTTTGTCTCACAGTCACCGATGCTGAATTGTAAACTAGTGTACTAAGCCCTTAATAGAAATTTGCTGATATTTGAGTTCAAGAAACAACAAAAACTGTTCAGACTCAGTTGAACTCAGCTTGTTTGGGATAACTCAATGACTATGGGAGAAATTCCAGTCAAGCCAAGATACTTTTTACCTACCTCTGCAGTCCTTCTCTTGTTTCTGTGTTCCATCTACTAAAGCAGGGGGGAACTGAAGTATTTGATATTTCTTCAGCAGCCCTAGAGACATGGTCCTTATTGCATTGCAGGTGCTCTATAAGATGAAATCATAGCAAAGGCACATGGTCAACACCTGAGCTCTGCAGCGACCTCTCCTGAGACCTGTGTGATCAAGACAGAGATAAACTGAGATTTACAGCCGATCTCAAAACACAACTTGTCTCTCCATCCTTTGTTGAAAGCATGGATGTCCAGGTACTCCAAACCTCTGAACTCCAGAACACTGAGGCACTAAAGTCCATTAATGAGAAGCATTTCTATGTCAAACTGCCATATCCCATAGCACTTTTAGGTTGGAAGGCCCTGTGGGGGATAAGAGGAAAGAAGGACATTTAAAAAGCAAAGTCCCCAGTGCGTCCTTTTGACTTATAGTCTCCCAAGGAAGTGAAAATCTTTTGATGTGGCCTGGAACAATCCACAGCTCCATCTTCTGAATGAAAGAAAGAGAGGCTTAGAAATTATGTGATTGGTTCCTCTGTGGCCAGAGCAATAATGGTTTGACTTTTTTTCAGTCCAAGTGTGTAGGCTCAAGGCCCTCTGTTCATTCTGGGCCATCACTCATTTACATCCAAATGCTGCTCCCTACTGAGAAAAAAAGTGCTTATGCCATGCAGGTAGCAGTCCCAACTGCATGTGGGAGAAGGCTTCTTGAGAAGCTGTGGTGAATAGAGTCCCTCTGGTCACTCCATCGTCACTTTACAGCTCCTCATTCCCCAACCAGCATAGGGAAATGCGCCCTTCTGAGTTTCCTTTTGCCATTTCCCCTCTTTTGCTCTATGCCAGTTGCCCTTCTGGACATGTGACAGACATAAGGTATCCTGGTTTGTAGCTGCTCATTATCACCTTCTGAGGCTGAGAAAATGACAGGTATTTTGAGATGAGAAAAGCAATGAAGAACCAAGGCCAGCATGTCCTTCTGCATCCTACCCATCCCTGGGCAGGAATCTGTCCATCAGCAGGCCACGGCGAGACAGGGAGACCCCTGGACTCCAAGCTGGGCCATCTGAATGCAAGTGTCAATAGTCTTTTATGCATACAAGCAATTTCAAGCTTTTTTGTTTGGTTGGTTTTGTTTTCTTTGTCTTAGGCACATTTCCTCACTTTCAACTTAGAAGCCATTAGATTGGCTTCTCTTCATAAAAACACACTTGTCTTCCCTGGTCTTATGTCTTCTGTCCCAGCTTCTGTTCTTTTCATTATCAGAGGAGAAAGTGCAACTAAGGTATGCCAGTAGATCTCCTTCTCCCCCTTCTCCTGTCACAGGACTGCACAGGAAAAGGCCTTCTTAAGCAACAACACAAACAAGCAAGACACTGGGTAAGGGCTACAATGGGGACAGTCAGGCAGGAGACAGGAGTATTTCCTCTTTCCCCCTACTGCCTGATGAGCTGGTACTTCTCTTATCGTCTTTCTTCAGTGTTGGCAGCTGAGTTGTTTGCCTCTGTCCCTAAAATATGGATCATCAGTGCAATTTCCACACAGTCTTCTACAAAGGAGACTGGCTTCTCTTGTGCTCTTGTTTGACTCCTGGAAGAGGCCAGTAGCACCAGGCTCTGTTCCTGGCCTGAAATTGTTCATGTAGAAATGAACTGAGCCTGGATTCAAGGGTGAGTTTACACTGCCAGCATGGCCAGGGATGTGAGAAATGCATATTTCCTGGGGCCTTATTTCCTGGTGAAGCATTTGGTTACCACAGCACCTTGGACACCCATGCTGCGCTGTACACACAGCCAGGAAACAGAGGGAAGACTGTCCCTTTTTCTTTTTGAATCCAGGTCATCTTGAAACGGAACACAAAATCCTTCCTCCAGATCCACAAGCCAGGTGGGGACCTCCACTTTTGGGGCACTTCTTGACAAGGTTGGAGGGCAAATGCTGCAATTTCTGCCCTAAGAATGGGAACACTAAAGGGGAAGGTCAAGCCAAGGAGCTCTGCATTGCTTGAGTTAACAGGGTAGCCCCACAAAGATGGGTAGAAATCTCCTTCCTTGGTGCACTGGAGGGAGGATTTGATGCTTTCTTTTAGGACACGAGAGACAAGACTCAAGCCTTGGCTGTGCTCCAAGGGGCGTGGGGGACCTGTGGGTATGGGGTGACCTTGGGAGGACTGCATGAGTGCTGTGTGCTTGCAATGCACATCAAGCATGACCAGCTGGCATATAGGGTACCCGTGGGGTGGGTAAGAGGGCTGGGACCCCAGCAGGGGTACCAAGCAGCAGAGGGGTGTGCTGGTATTCAGGGGACTTGTGAATGACTGTGAACTTGTGAACCAAGAGAGTGTCATGTCTGTGTTTGCACTAGTGACGTCCTGTCTCTGACAGCCCCAGAGGAGGAGGGGACATGGCTGTCTGTGCTTGGGTGTGATGTGGGTTCTGTGTGTGGGTGCTGGCAACGGCAGTGCCTTGTCTGTGGCAGTCTGTCTGGCCGATCCTCTCAGTGTCCTTTGTGTGTGTGTCTCTGGGACATGTGCTCAGTTTTGTTACTGTTTGAACCCACAGATGGAAAAGCGGCGGCTGCGTCCCTTGGCCTGGGCAGGGACCCCGGTTCCCCAGCCAACTCGTGTGGGCTCCAATGACTGGGCAGGAGGGTCCTGGGCTGGAGCTGCAGGAGGAGGCAACCTCTCCTGACACCCTTAAAGGACACCACAGCCAGGTGAGGGAGACACATGTACTCCAGAAGATGGACTATAGCAGATAGAACTACTTTATTTGTTTGCTGGTTTATTAGTTTCCATTTAGATACTCCTGTCATACCTGGGGAATGTTCCTTGAAATAGGCTGAAGTGCACTAGATTTCTATTTCCTTTCTAATCAATGGTTAGAAAGAGGCAGAGCCCAGCAGTGTGAATTTTCCTTTCTGAGGGTGCATTTCTAAGACAGATTGAGATATTTTTCTATGGAAGCCCCTATTCCATTCCCCAAACAGAAAAGGATGCCTTGACATCTACATTCATTTTGCTTACCTTCAGGGTACTGATTCAGCTGAGTCAATCTAGGCGTCAGTCCCAGTTAGGAGCCATAGGAATGGATTGGGATTCATCTCCCTTCAATGCATTCCACGAAGACATGGGAAGTATGACCCTTCTTGCTGAAATATAGGTGTGCACAGAGAGGGTGCACAGAACAAATTGCAGAGCATATGAGCTCCTTGTCTAGGTTCCTAATATAATCAATGGAGATGGAGGACAGTTTTAAGTTATCACACATAAATTCTTGGTGACGTTTGAGATGGTTGGCATATAAAGGCATCTACAACTGGTCACAAGTTATGGTGGTCACAAGTTATGGTGGTAGAATTATGAGAGATCCACCTCCTTCTAGGAATCAGCTAAGTGCTGGGGGGGATTCCCCTTGACTGTTTCAAATTATACTAACTGCCTACTTCTAGGGCAACTGAGCCTACTTTGTCAGTAAAATCAATGGAACCTAAAGAGCATTTAGCCAACCTAACAACGGAGGTGTTTGTTACAAAGAAAGAGCTGGGCAGCTAGGCCCTTCTTTACGCTCCATTCACTAGATCTCCATTGACTATGATAGAAGTTTGGGCACAAGTAAATCCCAACAATGAAAACAACAAACTTAGCTTGGGACACTGAGGGTAATGGCCTAAAAGAGGCACCTAATACCATGTAAGATGCCTGGGGTGTCCAGACCAGCTACATGGAGCAAACACAACACAAGACCTAAAGGAAAGCCATACCCTTCTGGAGCTGATGCTAGGCAGACATCCCTGGGAATCTGTAATGGAGTCAATTTCTGTGTGTCAGTTTATTCTACCTGCACCCAGGGGTACAGTATGAATGGAAGGTACATAACACAAAATTCTCCGCTTGAGTGTCTATAACCTCAAATCCTCTGGTTCTCATCTCCCTTACCCTTTGCTCACCTGCATGATGAAGGAAACAGGGGAAAAGCTAAGGATGTTCACATAGTGTCTAGATAGTAGCCTGTCCACAACCAGGGGATTTCTCAGGAGCACATTCTCTGTCTTGAAGATTGACTTCACCTCTGTCATAGGACTTTGTGTAGTAAACACCTCCCCTGCCTTGGCTTTGTGGTCCAGTCCTATGTATCTGAAAATGGAAAACCTATTAAAGAATGTTATGGGGAATGGTCAAAGACAATTGGTCTTTAGTCTTCTTATTAAATTCTTCTTTAACTATCCCGCTAATTTCATTCTCCGTGCCATGTGTGAATACTGTGAACTCTAGGTATCAGCAACTGGAAAGACTGGAATGAGTAAATCAAGTGCCAGCAACTGCAGTCAGATAATCGGTCCTAGGGTCCATGTGTCTGTGGGGTCAGCAGCTGGAGCTAAGGAGGGTCTAAGCACCAGCAATGAGAGGGACCATGGGTCATAAGACCCATGTGGTTGGGATGCCAGAAACTGGGAGGGATCAATGTGTTTATATTTTCAACTGACCTGATGTGTATGGGTGTATATTTGTAATTCACTCTCAGATTTCAAGCTGGACTAGCCAGTGGAGGAAACCCTGTATCAATCTTTCTCAGACTCACTTTCTGAGCAAGACATGGATATCCAGGGTCTGGGCACACTGAGAGACCGAGCTGAGATTCAAGGGGTCTCTCAGTGGGGGAAGGGGTGCTTCTGAGAGAAGACAGTGGTGTGCGTGTATGCATCTGTTTTTGCTAGCGAAAATAAAGCTGGGCTAGATGGCAGTTAAGGGAAGACCCACATAGCAGGTAAGACAGCCCAGGATGTGGGCATATATATGAGAAGGACTGAGGGTCCATGCTTATATACAAGGGATCTGCAAATGTGGGTATGCTGGTGAATCTAGAGAGTGAGTATTTGGGTGGTTTTGCTACTGAACTTCAATGCCAATCAGCCAGAGAGGAGGAACGGGACTTGGCTAGCTATACTTAGGTTGCTTGTGAATTCTGGTAGTGTTATATGTAGGTGCTCTTAAAGTCCGTGTCCCTCTCTGTGGCAGTTTGCATAGTCGACTTGTTTGTGTCCTGTGTGGAATTTGCATAATGAGGTGGGATTCCTGTGCACAAAGAACCATTAAGACTGACCTTGCTATCTCTTGTGCAACCAGGGGGAGTGGAGAATTGCCTGGCTAACACAGGGTGCAGATAAGGAGGGGGCCCTGTGGAGGCAGGAAAGCCCTGCTTGGGATCAGCAAAGACAGTAAAATAACAGGAATCTGAGGGGTTCTTTGCTTCTTCGAAAGGCTTCGTGTCTGATAACTGACCTTTGCCTCATTACCGGTGAAATGCATATTGCAACTCACACCCCTGCATATGCTAATGAAGATTATAGAGGTCATGCTAAACATATATGACTATAGCACTTGTCTCTCCACCCAAATCATGCTACACGTCACATAGGGGGGGGAACCTCAAAGTTTTGGGGATAAAAGATGGAGAAAATGATTGTTAAAGTGGGGAGAAGAACCTCAATACCTGACAGACCAGTCGACGGACTGCGTTCTCTTCTTCCACCACAGGCAGGGACACCTCTCTGGGTAAGCGCTGCGCCTCTCGCCCTCTGGGTGAAAGTTATCCCCGGGTTGTTGTATTACTATCAAGTTTGCTAGCAATATTAACCTTAATTAGTAGCACTATTGTAGTTAGTGAATTTATCAATGGCAATCTGAAATCTGCTTCTGTCGCTTTCAATAAAATAACTGATTTCGATTTTTGTGCATCTGCTCAGTGCAAGTCCTTTTGCTGGGGCTCTGATAAACAAATCAGTGAAAATCCTGGGACTCTGACAGACAAATTTCAAAACTACATTCCTTTTAACGTGACATCCTCTGTGTGTATGCATGTGTGGGCCTCTCTAGGATACATGTTCGGTACTGGATGAACACATGAATGGGAAAGCAGCAGCTGTATCTATTGGCCTGGAACAGAGAGACCTCTTGACCTCAGAGTGCACCAGACTGGCCTCCAGTGGCCAGGAAGAACAAATCTTTAGGTCCCAGAGTCTGCTGCTGTTGGCAGCCTTCCAACAACCCTTAACACTGTGACCTCTTTTCCAGAACTGGACTGTGGACATGTTGATGGTCAATAGGATCACATCCAATTCACTTGCAGTTACATCCTACAGCATACAGAGGGAATTTACCTTGTGACTAAGCTTATCTCCATGATAACCACTACAAACTGGGTAGATTGCCTACCCTGCTCTCGAGAAGGATGCATGAAGAGATATGGACACTGAGTCACTAAGCTCTGTCCATTGCCAGTGTCCAAGCAACGTACATAAAATTAAAGGCCACTCATCATCATCCAAAGTGATACCAGCAATTAATTTACCATAGTGCACATGGAGAAAAATGTTTGGAATAGAGTTAGTAAGGAGATAGAGCAGACTGCAATGACCAGCCACGGGGCTTGATCAAATAAGTGTACTTATCAGTAGTCTGCTTACACACAACTGGTCCCTTTTCTCCCCTTTTCTCTGCTTTCCCATCCCCACTTTATTTTCACCCTCTGCTTCTCTGCACTTCTCCCCTCCCTTCAAAAAAACTGTCCAAGTGCTGTAACAAGGGGGATGTACATGTTAAGGTGTACCATCTGCTGGGCAAATCTCATTTGTTGAACCTTTAACAGGACAAGAGCATGAGGAATTGCAGGATGTTAGAGACAACCAAAGTACAGTACTGTATATGCAGATGGCCAACCCCAAGCTGTGGCATCACTAACAAGACAGAAACATGAGAAGTGGAAGCACATATTACATATCAAAGGGGTTAGCAGCTTTAGAGAGCTGATGTCCAGCACAGAAATTAACAGGATATTCATATAAATTTCAAATAAGAGTGTAAAATTATCAGGTCTTTAAGAAGTGCAAGTGCAAGAACTGTCCATCCTGAGCCTCAGGAAGAAAAACAGACACATCAGAAGACTAGCTTGGCTAAACAGGAAAGTCATAGCTACATTGCAAAACAGCTCCATACAGGAGGTAGAAGCCAGGACAGGCTACCAATTAGTAATCTAGAAACATTGATCAGGTACACAGGGCTGGTGTCAGGAAAGCCAAAGGGAAGTGCAATAAGAAAAGCTTCTACTTACTGCACGGGTAGTAAAAGGCTGAACAAGGGAACTGTATGACCATCACTGAATGAGCAGCAGAAACAGAGGCGACTGTGGCATTTAATACCTTCTCTGCCTCAGTCTTCACCAACAAGGTCTCCTAGGCCTCTGTGATTAGTTAAAGGGTTCAAGAAGGAGAAGAAGTACCAGCAGTGGTTGAGAATCGAGTCAGGGAATGCTTGAGAAAACTCAGCTCATTCAAGTCCATGGGATCCAGCAGGCTCCACCTGATGACAATTAGAAAACAGGCCAATGTCCTTGCAAGGCTGTTATTAGCCCGGAAAAATCATGGAGCTCAGAGGAGGTTCCCAAGAAATGGAAGAAGTCAGATGTCACACCCATCTTAAAAAATGACCTGAAAAACAACTGAGGGAGCTGAAGACCAGACAGCCTTACACTGGTCCTGGGGAAAATCATGGATTGAGTCCTCTTCGATCCCATTTTAGCAAAAATTAAGAAGGAAGAGATTGGGAACTGTCAACAACTGTTGAGAAATACAACTGTTGAGAAATCATGCCTAATCAACCTGATAGCCTTCTAGGATAGCCTTCTAGGATTTGCAGACAACAGGAGAGCAGTAGATACCATTTACCTCAACTTTAGAAAGGCTTTCAATACTGTTTCCCACAATGCATTGTATACAATTTGGGACATTACAGTCTGGGTAGGTGGACAATCAGACTGGTAAAAAATGGTTCAATACTTGATCTCAGAGGGTGATGGTTAGCCGGCAGTACTATGCCTGACAGTCAATAATAAGGGAAGTACTACAGGAGTATAATCTGTTGTCCATGTTGTTTAATGCATTTATGAATTACTTAGAGGATGCAACAGAGTTTACTCTTTTCAAGGTAGCAGATGACACCATATCAGGGTGACTAGTTGGTATGTTCAAATGCAAAACTGCCATCTAAAGAGACACAAACAGACTGGAGGAATGGGACAAGAGAAATCTTACTAAATTCAACAAGAACAAATGCAATGTCCTGCTCCTGGGAAGGTAGACCCCAGTTGCAACAGCACGGACTGTGGACTGAGTGACTGGGGATCGACTCTGCTCAAAAAGACTTGCAGGGTTCTTCTGAGACAGCAAGCTGAACATGAGCCAGAAGTGTGCCCTAACAGCAGAGAAGACCAAAAGGATTGGCGCTCCATTAAAAGGAGCATAGCTAATAGATCAAGGGAAGATAATATCCCCCTCTATTTATTCAGAAATTCTTAGACCACGTCTAGATACTGCTTCCAGTTTTAGGCCTCCCAGTAAAGACAAGTAAAATATCAACAAGCTGCAGTGAGTTCAGTGGAGGGCTACAGGATGGCCAAGGGGATAGAGCACTTTTCCTGTGAGGAGAGGCTGAGGGAGCTGAGCTTTATCAGCTTGGAGAAGAGATGGCTTTGGGGGGACCTCATGGCAGCCTTTCAGTGACTCTCTTTTGTACTGTTAAATCTACTTGCAAGTGGAAATATCATGAGAAAATTTTCTTTAAAGTTTTCCTGATCAGTAAGCTTTCTATTTTCGGGGAAAAAAAAAAAAAAAAAAGGAATTAGGAAGATATGCTTTTATGTTTTACTCTTTCTAGGTCACTGATTAGAAAAAAAAATCATAAATAGGACATAAGTAGCAAAAAGTCTTTTTTTCCCAATTTTTTCTTTCCTTTTTCTTCCTACTTTATTCTGGTAACACTTGTGAAGGTAATGAGGAATTATGAAAAAATACCCTTGAAAGCCCATCCCTGGTGAACAAGCAGCAACATGCTTTGCCTAGACAACTTTCCCAAAGTGTCACTCAGAAGATGTAGTGGAAGGATATAGCCTGAGTGAAACATACCATGAAAATGTCCCAGACTGAAATCTTTAATGTATTTTTGTGGGCTTTAAAAAACTTATATTTTTCAAAATAGAATTTGACTTTAAAATTATTTGAGCTGCTACATATGAACTTTTTCCAGGAAGCAGTTTGGTTAGCTGAAAGATGGTGAATTTTGGATGCAGTTTTTCCAGAGGGTTTCTTCTCTTACTAACAAGCTCTTCCTTGCAGATGTGTCATCAGTCCATTGTTGCTAGTGTGCCCCCTGGAGTGTCTCCACCCATGGGATTACTCCGCAGAGATCCTCAACTCCTCAATGCTTGTTACAGTTCAGCCTTTATCTGTGTCTGTCTACCTTTATGAAAGTCAAGACTGACCAGGAGGTAGTTCAGTCTAAAAGGGTTTCTATCCGATACGATGTTGCAGTCAATGTAAGGGTTTAGTAATAAGACTGAAACTACAGAGTAAAGGATTATTAAATTCATCAGATAACTATTTTTCTGATACTGTCATTAATTGTGCCTCAACCTGAAAAATGTAAGTTACTGACTGATATATCCAGCCTGAGACAGGATGCAGACTGAAGCCTAGCACTACCTAATGTGTTCACAGCTTGGAAAACAGCTCTGTAAAAATTGGACACATAGTCAGTATTATGCATATTGGTTCATATATAAGTAACTAGATACCACTGCCGTGTGCAGTGGTAACTCAGTGGTAACTGCCTTGTTATGGATATAGGAAATGGACTTTATTCTTATGAACTACATTGCTCTTAATCAGGATCTAGTAACAGATTATTCCCTATGGTTTCCATTCTTGAGATGGAAATTAAATATTTGCTCACAGTATTTAACAAGAAATTATAAGATTGCTGATGAATCTGTGTGCAAGTTTGTACTCCTCCATGACAGAGCATTTTGAGAGTGTTCTTACATGTGCCTTTGAATGTGTATGTTCAGGACCATGCAAATGAGAATTTACATTTTTATAAAAAAATCTATGTGTGCATTAATGAGTGGAATTTTCAATGCAAAAATTGCTGTTATTATGCATATGAGTTTTTATATTTCTTTCAATGAAAAGCAGATCTTAGGTGGGGGTGTGTGTCTGAGTTCATGTGCTATATATGTGTAAGTTTATGTATACCTTTTTACTATGGATTAGTATAAGTGATATCTTTTTATATTCATGTACTTATACACATCCTTGTGTGCAAGTGTGGACCATGGCTGTCGACTTACTATTTGCAATTCATTCTATAATTGTCTATGTGAAGTTCATGAAATACATGGTAAAACTTACATTTCAGGAGGGAGAGAGAGCAGGATGGAAGGGAGGGAGGGAGAAAAGGAGGACAGACTGTAAGTGACTTTGAAGCTGTTCCCAAAGGTTTATTTGAGAATCATAATCTTTATAGATAGTGCTTTCACACTGAAAGTTAACATATTCTGATATTGATTATTTCCTTAGCGGACAAATCCTAGCTCTTTCCAAGAGATGACAAATGTTACAGCAATACTGGAATTCAGGCTACTGGGCTTCAGTAGCAACCCACACTGCCAGATCCTGCTATTCACAGTGTTTTTGGTTATTTACATTCTCACCATCGTAGGAAACATCATTATTATTTTAGTGGTGACACTGGAGCCACGACTTCATTCACCCATGTACAAATTTCTCAAGAACCTCTCTTTCCTAGAGGTCTGTTACACCACCACAATTGTACCCAAGATGCTGGCCAATCTACTGGCAAAGAGGAAGAGCATCTCATTCTCAGGATGCATGGCACAACTTTACTACTTCATTTCCTTGGGAGCCACTGAGTGCTACCTCTTGGCAGCGATGGCATATGACAGATACCTTGCGGTCTGTGAACCCCTGCACTATGGTGTGGCCATGACTGCTGAGTCTTATACCCGTCTGGCTGTGGGTTCGTGGGTCACTGGTGTTTTCACTGGTTTTCTGCCCTGTCTGATGGTCTCCAGATTGCATTTCTGCAGTTACAACCTTATTGATCACTTCTTCTGCGATATCTCTCCACTATTGAAGCTCTCATGTTCAGACACTACTGTCACAGAAACTGTCATCTTCATCCTCTCTCTCCTGGTCCTTTCCAGCTGTTTTCTGTTGACGCTTGTCTCATACCTACTTATAATTCTCAGTATCCTGAAGATACCCTCTGCTTCTGGAAAAAGAATTACCTTCTCCACCTGCAGCTCACACCTCATGGTAGTGACGATATACTATGGTACAATGATTTCCATGTATGTCCGTCCCATCTATAACCTGTCCTCAGAGCTCAATAAGGCTGTATCTGTGCTCTACACAGTCGTCACACCCCTTCTGAACCCAGTAATCTACAGCTTGAGAAACAAGGCATTCCAGAAGGCCTTGGGAAAAATAGTCATCGGACACCATCATCTTCATTCTTTGTAAGTTGGGAACACTTCAAGACTGACTTTTGTTGATATTCAGGCTCTTTGCTGTATTCTGACTACAGAACAGGTTATTATCATGAGCATGAGTAACAGAACAGTTGTTGCTGCTTTTTTATAAAAAATAATTCAAGGCAGTTATTACTGTAAACCGAAATGACTCCTGGACTCTACAATGTTTCACTTTCCTCTTTTTCTTCTTTTTCCTCTTCCCCTCTTTCTTTGCCCACCATTTAATGTACTTTTAATTACTATTGTAATTACTATCTGAATTGCACTTTTTTTCTTGTTAGTGCACAAACACAAATACACATGAACATTCAAAGGTTAATATATTATTTTAAATTTACAAATTATTTATATGTGTCCTTGATTGTAGATTTTTCTCTTGGTTTGCCTAGTTAGTTTTTTTGAATTCACTGATTGAGAACAAATGTCATTCTCTTTTTCTTATATTTCATTTGGGGTATGTGAAACCAATCTCTTGACAGAGAGAAACACATTTTCAGAAACAATTTTTTGTTGTTTTACAATAATTTAACACTATGAGAAGTTAATGTGATATAGCGTGAATTTATTAAGTGTGCTGTTGCTTTCTCTTCACCTTTAGGCAATGTTTCAGGTGCTGAGACATCAGGGCATACTTGTACATTACTAGGTATAGAGTATATAGAACATCTGCTGGAGATTGTGACTTATGACAGAGAAGCCTTAGGAGACTTGCATCCTCCTGCAGCAGCTCCTTTATTCCATTGAATGACCCATGAACCCAAAGATGACGTTGTTGATAGGGACTGCAAAGAGCCAGAACAGTCTGAAAGACACACAACTACCATGGTGCTGCTAAAGACAGACACCAGAGCAAGCATTCCACTGAGTTCTTACTGTTTTCTGGATCTGGAGCAATTAAATTATCTGTACCCACGTCTTCTCACTGGCTCTGGCAGGAGCCCAAAGTACTTAGGAACCAAGGACAGAACTGCACCAGAGTCTGAAGACTACTCTGAAGACTACCATCATCAGATATTCAATGCAAACAGCAGTGAGAGTAGTCTTGCCTGACTTCAGCCACCCACAGTTACAAGCCTAAATCAGGATTCATGAAAGCTAGTTGAGGAGATCAACTCAGGTGCGTAACGAATACCCACTAATTATAACCTTGTGACATGTTAGATGCTCCAGAGTAAAGCTTTTAGTTAGTGGAATTGGCACTGGATCTGCCAGAGACCAGCCCCTCTTTTTGGAGTGACAGTTGGAGGCCACTCAGGACACTGTAGGACATTTACAAAGACAATAAATACGTGTGTTTAGGCAGCTGATTTTCTTCCCAGGTATAAACTTTGGATGAGATGAATGGCTTTCTATAAAGCACTGATGACACTGACTAGTATTTCAGTATAGTTCCTGTATAAGATGTCTTAAGGTAACGGAGACACCCATTGGGGCTGGCAGACACAGAATAGAGTAAGTCGGGAACCTGCACTTATCTGGAGGTGGCCATAATAGAGGCTTTGACAGAAGTTCATGAAGATATGCATACAAGCAGAATGTTTTCATTCTCTAATCAAAAACTATGGAATTAATTTTTTTGGCATTCTTTTCTGTTTTGCAATCACCTATCTGCAGAGCCTGCATGATTAACTCTTCATGTCTGACAAAAAAATTTATAAAATCATAGGAAGAAGCTGTGGCCTATTCCAGTGCCTATTCCAGAGATCCCTTCCCACCTACATTGTTCTATGGTTTTCCACACCATTTCCTTTTACATAGAGCCTTAGAATCATACTACAAAAATTCAAAGAAATCAGATTATAAGACAGCCCTCTCATTATCTATTGGCAAATTATGAATAAATATCATTGAATGCCTGGGCCCAAAGAGTTGTGGTGAATGGAATTAAATCCAGTTGGCAGCCGGTCACAAGTGGTGTTCCCCAGGGCTCAGTATTAGGGCCAATTCTGTTTAACATCTTTATTCACAATCTGGATGAGGGGATCAAGTGCTCCCTCAGCAAGTTAGCAGTGGCATCAAGTTGGGTGGGAGTGTTGATCTGCCTGAAGGTAGAAAGGCTCTATAGAGGGATCTGGACAGGCTGGATTGATGGGCCGAGGCCACCTGTATGAGTTTCAACATGGCTAAGTGTCGGGTCCTGCACTTTGGTCACAACAACCCCATGCAATGCTATAGGCTTGGGGACGAGTGGCTGGAAAGCTGCCCAGGTGGAAAAGGACCTGGGGGTGTTTTTTGACAGCTGACTGAATATGAGCCAGCAGTGGGCCCAGGTGGCCAAGAAGGCCAATAGCATCCTGGCCTGTATCAGAAATAGTGTGGCCAGCAGGAGTAGGGGAGTGATCATGCCCCTGTACTCGGCGTTGGTGAGGCCACACCTCGAATCCTGTGTTCAGTTTTGGCCCCTCACTACAAGAAAGACATTGAGGTGCTGAAGCGTGTCCAAAGAAGAGAAACAAAGATGGTGAAGGGTCTAGAGAACAAGACTTAAGAGGAGTGGCTGAGGGAAATGGAGAAGAGGAGGTTCAGGGAATATGTCATTGGTCTCTACAATTACCTGAAAGGAGGTTGTAGCGACGTGGGTGCCAGTCTCTTTTCTAAAGTAACAAGTGATAGAACAAGAGGAAAAGGCCTCAAGTTGCGCCAGGGGAGGTTTAGGCTGGATATTAGGAAAAATTTCTTCACCGAAAGGGTTGTTAAGTATTGGAACAAGCTGCCCAGGGAAGTGGTTGAGTCACCATCCCTGGAGGTACTTATAAGGTGTGTAGGGACATGGTTTAGTGGTGGACTTGGTAGAGTTAGGTTAACGGTTGGACTCAATGACCTTAAGGGTCTTTTCCAAACCTAAATGATTTTATGATTCTATGACCATTTTTTAAACTGCCTTAAAAATAAGTCTATCACACACCCAGGAAGAGACTAGGAGGAGAGTAACTGTGCATTGAATTCTCACAAAACTGGAAGAAATTAAGGGTAGCTGAAAGTTTTTGCAAGTGCAAAAATATCTGAGGCTACCCACAACTGAGGTGCCTGCAAGTAGCCTTGATTTTTGGTACTGAAGATGATAAAAATCAAATTATTCTTTTTTTTTTTTTTGCACTGAGAACCATCGTGGTTATGTGGAAAGATCCAGAGCAACCACAAAGATCTCTTCATATAGTCTGTCATGTGGTGGTGGTGGCCAGATTGCTGCTGATGGATTTACAATGAGAAATAGGGGTGTGAAGTACCCTGGGGTGCCTGGCATGGAGAGTCATCAAAGAATTCTTCTACCACCAAAAGCAGTAGGAGCAGAAGACAAGCTTTAGCCCACAAATTGGCACACCAAACTTCAGGACATACAGGAAGAGAGTAGTAGATGCTCGTATCTGACCAGCTTATCTACAAAGACACATTTTTAAGAAACAATTCACCTGGCCTATTTAAACATCTGTACCATAGGAGAGATTCTTATTACCCTGGAAGTGTATGCTTTTCATTCACTAATTGCTAAGAGAATATTAGATGAGTGTGGATATCTCTACTGCAGATGTGACTGAGAAGAAACCCAGGACATTTGCTATGGCCTATGGTTTCAAACAAAGAACACACCATGCAGCCACATATTAGCCCAGGACAGCGTGAATGTGAGGCTGTCTGGGGCTGGTGGAGACCTGCGTTACCTCAGTGTTATGGCCCCCCACTGGACCACTTAGCATAACACAGTTCAGGTATCAACCTGGGGACTAACTTTCAAACAGCTACAGCATTAATGTGCCTAAACATAGACATCCAGTACAATCTAAATGACCATAGGTACCTGAGATATTTAAAAGGCTGACAGAACTGACCCTTTAAATGTGGGATACCAGCACCTTGCTGGAGGAGCATCTGAGTTTAGACAGGGTACTGCAGGTATCTAAAATGAATTAGACAGATTTACTTGGTAATATGCAAGGTGAAATTCAGATCCAGATTGAGTTATCTACAATATTAGGTGTGCACAGGTGAGCTGGTTACCCTATATTCCATTGTAGACAAAGGACATCTAGACAAAACAGTCGGTGGGCCAAAGGGAGGATTCAGCCTACCCGAGCTCACACCAAGGGCTCACCTGAGGTCTTCGTACACAGGTATCTAGTACAAAATCAGATGTCCTATGTTATGCTTCCTGGTCTCCATCTACCTCTCCATAAGGGGCACAAGGCTCCCATAAATCTGGTACTGTGTCTGTCCCATGTGGATGTCCCAGAAACCCTAGTGCATTCTGACAAGTTGTTAGACATCTGTATATGCCTACAGCTTTGGTCAGCTAAACTGCATCCAGAACTGCATTCACTGCATTGGAAGATCATTCTACATGGTGTGAATTCGGGCAAAGTCCCTTTCTGCAGGATCAGGCTTCTTCCCTTTTTGTTCCCACTCCTTATCTCCTTTATTAGATACAAAAGAAGAAGCAACAAGAGTGGTTGAAGCTACACCAAGCTCGGGTCTTTGAGACAGAGAAGGCAGATCTTCACAGAATCATAGAATCACTAAGGTTGGAAAAGACCTGTAAGAACATCAAGTCCAACCATCAACTAACACCACCATCCCCACTAAACCATGTCCCACAATGCCATATCCAGAGGTTCCTTGAACACCTCCAGGGATGGTGACTCCACCACTTCCCTGGGCAGCCTATTCCAGTGTGTCAGCACTCTCTCAGTAAAGAAATTTCTCCTAATATCCAGTCTAAACCTCCCCTGGAGCAATTTGAGGCCATTTCCTCTTGTCCTGTCGCTAGTCACTTGGGAGAAGAGACCAACACCCACCTCTCTGCAACCCCCTTTCAGGTAATTGTAGAGAGTGATGAGGTCTCCCCTCAGCCTCCTCTTCTGCAGACTAAACAACGCCAGTTCCCTCAGCTGCACCTCATAAGAGTTGTGCTCCAGACTCCTCACCAGCTTCGTCACCCTTCTCTGGACACGCTCCAGCACCTCAATGTCCTTCTTGGAGTGAGGGGCCCAAAACTGAACACAGGATTCAAGGTGCGGCCACACCAGTGCCGAGTACAGGGGGGGATGACCACTTCCCTACTCCTGCTGGCCACACTATTTCTGATACAGGCCAGGATGCCATTGGCCTTCTTGGCCTCCTGGGCACACTGCTGGCTCATATTCAGCTGGCGAGCAATCAACACCCCCAGGTCCTTTTCTGCGGGGCAGCTTTCCAGCCACTCGTCCCCAAGCCTGTGGCATTGCATGGGGTTGTTGTGGCCAAAGTACAGGACCCGGCACTTGGCCTTGTTGAACCTCATGCAGTTGGCCTTGGCCCATTGATCCAGCCCCTCCAGATCCCTCTGCAGAGCCTTCCGACCCTCAAGCAGATCAATACTCCCACCCAACTTGATGTCATCTGCAAACTTGCTGAGGGTGCACTCAATCCCCTCATCCAGATCATCGATAAAGATATTAAACAAGACCAGCCCCAAAACAGAGCCCTGGGGGACTCTGCTTGTGACTGGCCGCCAACTGGATTCTGCTCCATTCACCACGACTCTCTGGGCTCGGTCGTCCAGCCAGTGTTTTACTCAGCGAAGACTGCACCTGTCTAACCCACGACTCGCCAGCTTCTCCAGGAGAATACTATGGGAGACAGTGTCAAAGGCTTTACTAAAGTCCAGGTAGACAACATCAACAGCCTTTCCCTCATCCACTAGGTGGGTCACAACATCGACAGCCTTTCCCTCATCCACTAGGCAGGTCATCTTGACATATGTCACTGTGGTAAGAGACACCAGAAGTGATGCTGCCACTTTTCCTCTGATAGAGCTTGAAGTGAGCTGAATCACAGCATGCATCCCTCTCCTGCACTGCACATGAAATCTGTACAGGTCATATAAGCAAGGTGGCTGTCGCTGGTTGAATACCATTATTCTATCCCATACGGCCTCCCTCAGAATGTCATAAGCACATGACTAGTCCCTGTTATCTTTCTATTACTCACAGAATATTATCACTCATCCAGAGACATGCTGGGCAACCCAGTGAAAGAATTCTGATTTGCAGATGGCTATTCATTAATGAGAGGACTGAATAAGAAAATTATATGCATTTGTCTGAATTCAGGTGGTGGCAACAGACAAACACATTTGCCTTGTTTCACTGAAAAGTTCATGATAAATGACAGAGAAGTGATGATGTTTAGAAACTTACAGAACACCATTAGTCTGCATTGTTTTAGATTAAATGAATCACACTCTTGAAGTACCTTTTTCTTATGAACAACAATGTGATTCTAGGCAGATAGTTCACCTATAGCTTCCCCAATTCTAGCTGGCCATACCCAGAGTGCTATGCAAACTTGGACCCAGGACCTCCCAATCCACGGCTAGTCCAGTCTGAAGTTTGCTTGCGAATTGCATACATATACACACACACGGTTGGGGGAAGATACAAACTCTCTGCTCTCTCCTCTAGCAGCTGGCATCAGGCATGCAGGCTGTGACCCAGTGGTCTCACTCCAGCTGCTGGTGCTGTGACCTCACGTGCTTCACTCATCTCTGTTCCCCCAGTACTTGGTACTACCGACACAAAGCCTGTGGGACCTGAATACAGTTGGTCCCAAGAGCTGTGGCACCTCCAGCTACTGACATTGAGACCCCACTAGCTCCAGTAGCTGACACCATGGGCAAAGGGCACCCACACACATATTCTGATGCCAGTTGCTTGCCCCATATCCATGCTTGCCTGGCTACCCAGTAGCTAACACTTAGTCCTTACAGCACTCACACACACCTGGGACAGACAGTGATTACACAGAGACATAGTTAAGAAAGGATTTAATAACAGGAGAAGACAAACTGTGGTGATCAGGCACAGGACCTGGTCAGACAGCACACTGGCCAGCAACAGTTTACACATTAATGGCCCCTTTTATACACCTTTCTGTCTATTCCTCCCAAGTTCATCCCTGATCTTGATGTATTCGTTCCCTGCACATTCCTTCACTTATTTTCATAGCTCCACACACACCCCCACTTTAATACCACAAATCCTGATGTTCCTCTTGTTTCCTCCTTCGTATCAGTTACAAAGTCCAGGTGGTCTTCTCCAAAGCTTTGCCTGGAGTTTACTAATGGCCCATCAGTTATTAACTGGACACTTTTTGTCTTTGGCATTGTGTCCCTTACTTGTTGTCTATCAGGTTTGTGTGTCTGTTCTTTGTGGTTTCTCCCTTTACTTATTATCCTTTTTGGCATTCAAAAGTCTTTCACTGGATATCCTTAATGAAGCAGACGCTCTCACCTTCCACATACCCTTACTATAACTTCCATAACTACAGGCAGACCTCTTCACTATACAGAGCTTATGAATGGTAATGTTTGTCTCCGCTAGGCAGAGAGCTCTGATATTTCCTTTCCTTTTAAGCACAATGATAATAATACTTTTCAGGACTTTTCAGTAAAAGAAAAATATAGTGACATATCTCCACTATATAGTGGCAAGTGTTATTTTGCTACCCCAATATAGCAGCTGGTAGAGAAGTCATCTCATCTACATATTTGCAACAGAAAAATCCATCTCTAAGACAGCCTCCACCTTCCTCTTTCATTGGATACAACTAACTCCAAAACTGAAATTATTCCATCTGACAAGGAGTACCTAATAAAGGATTAATCACTTTCAGGAGGTGATTTTATAAAAAAGAAATCTAGATGGCAGGCTTAGACTTCCGGTGTGTCTACATTGCTAAATAACTTAACCCCTGGGTTTCTCTGAGGTTATTGTGTTCTAGTCATTCAAATCACACAAATGCTAGTTCATTCTTGGTTGCCCTCTTATATAGAAAGAATGAAATATTATCCTCTGAAATGAAATCTGGCTGTGATTCTACAAATAACTCACTTAAAGAACTACTTTTGAGTTAGCAGAGTGGATGAGACCAGGCCAGATTTTACTCTTTTCATTAAAAACAGTCTTCCACAACTACTTCATCAGTCATTTGCCCTCTAACACCTGCACACACACCCCTGCCATAGCCTTGGGAATGACACACATATCCTCAGCATCAGGTTATATATAAAAACATTACTTTGAAGGGCTGCAGTCTATCATTCATTCTATCTTAGGCATTTTAAATGAAATGAGTACACGCAGAAGTATTATGTCTGAGAAACAGAAATATCACACAAGGCCTAAATGACACTTGGGCCAAGAGCTATGCAGTATGGACACAATATTAGGAGGTTAGCCACAAGCACGGGTAGATATGAGTGACTCTGTACACTTGGACTGGAAGCAAGGGATCATGCCCTGAAGCAGATGCTTTTAGTTATGTAGGATCTGTTAACTTCTGCATCAGGGCTAATCACCAAGGTACACCATGATGCAGGCACTTCTAAGTCATGACTAATTTCATTCTGATGCAGAGGTCCAAAACAGGTAAATCGAATTGCCTTGCAGAAGTTACTGTTTCTTTCTGTTGATTATAACAGAAGTCCTGGTGATTGACTTTGTTGTAAAGATCTAATTTTCTTTCACACTGTATATGATATACCATCGTCTGATATTTTATTGGTTCTTTAAGTTGTCATTGAGGAAGATACATCTTTCTGAGCTTGACTCATCTGTGATGGTGAGGTCAAATGCATGACAGGTATTCTTATCCTTCTCCACTGACTATAAGAGGGGTCTAAACTGTTCAGCTGAGACTACACTTCTGGCTCACAAGTAACTGATATTAGGCAAAAGGTATCTTCTCCTAGCTGATATATAAACGTAATTTATATATTATACATGTATTTATAGGATAGTTCAGGTTGAAAGGCACTTCAGAAGGTCTATAGTCCAATATCACAGCAGAAGTACCTGATCTCCACCTAGGCAGTCAGACCAGATTGCTCAGAGCTTTATCTAGCCTGGTCTTGAGAATCTCCCAGGGTGGAGACAACCACTCTGAGCAACCCCCGGCTGAGTGTCCTCAACATGAAAAAGTTTTTCCGTATAGCCGGCCTGAACCCCTTTTCTTCAACTTATGCCTGTTGTGCCTTGTCCTTCGTGAAGAACCTGGACCCATGATCTTAATAGCCTTTTTTTAGATGTTAGAGACAGCTACTAGTTAGTCCCCCCAAGTCCTTTTCTTCTCCAGGCTGTACAAGGCCAGCTCCCTCAGCCTTTTCACTAAGGGCAAGAGTTCCAGCCCCAGGACCATCTGGGTGGCCTTCTGCTGAATTCACTGCGCTTTGCTGATGTCTTGTACTGGGGAGTCCAAAACTGGACACAGCAGTCTAGTTATGGTCTAATGTGTGGTGAGTAGAGGGAGAATATTTTTCCCCTTAATTTACTAGTTATGCTCTGTTAACACAGCTCAGGATGCTGTTGACCTTCTTTGTTGCCAGGGTAAAATGCTGGCTCATGGTCAGCTTGATGACTACGAGGAACTTCAAGGCCTTTCATGTGAGACATTCTGCAGCCCCTCAGTCCCAACCTATACCACTGCAAGGGTGTTCTTCTTTCTGAAGTGCATGACTTCCCATTTATCCTTGTTGTATTCATAAGGTTCCTGTTGACTCATTGTTCCAGCTTGTCTAGATCTTAGTGACTGACAGTCCTGTTGTTGTGGTTTAACCCCAGTAGGCAGCCCAGCCCCACACAGCTGCTTGCTCACTCCCCTGCAGTGGGATGGGGGAGAGAATTGGAAGCGTAAAGGTGCAAAAACTCATGAGTTAAGATAAGAGACTATTTAGTACGTAAAGCAAAAGCTGTGCATGCAAGCAAAGCAAAATAAGGAATTTATTCGCTGCTACCCATTGGCAGGCAGATGTTTAGCCATTTCCAGGAAAGCAGGGCTTCATCACCTGTAATGGTTCCTTGGGAAGACAACTGCCACAACTCTGAATGTCCCTTCTTCTTCTTCTTTCTGCCAGCTTTTATTACTGAGCATGACGTCATATGGTATGGGGTATCCCTGTGGTCCGTTGGGGTCAGCTGTCCCGGCTGTGTCCGCTCCCAACTTCTTGTGCACCTCCAACCTACTCACTGTAGGGGGACAGAGTGAGAAACACAAAAAGCTTTGATGGTGTGTAAGCACTGTTCAACAATAGCTAAAACATCCCTGTGTTTTCAACAGTTTTGATGAGAAGTCCAAAACATAACACCATACGAGCTACTATGAAGAAAATGAACTTTATCCCAGGCAAAAACGGTAGAACTGTTCTCAAATATATTGACTGGTGCCTCCAGTATGGTGTCATGTGCAACCTTGAGAAAAATGAACTCTGCCACTTCCTCTTGTTCATTGATAAAGGTGTTAAACATAACATGTTCCAAGATGCATCCCTGAGGTGTTCCACTTGTTACTAGCCTCCTGGCACAATATCATCCATTAACAACTACCCTCTGACCCCAATCTTCCAAGCAGTTTTTTTGACGTATCTTATTATTCACCCAGCCAGATCATAACGTCCTAATGTGGATAAATAGCCATGATCTTGTTTCCCATGGCCAGACTAGTCTAATCTAAAATCCAGGAATATGTCTGTCAGATTCTCACCCTTTCAATATACCAGCAATGACTATCAATGTAATTTTCTCACAAATGTTATCAGTATACCTGTGTTCAGTTGATTCCATGATACCATGGTATCCTGTCTGTGAAAGACTAATTTACTATCAAATAAGTAATGGTTGGTCACATAAGTGGCAAGGTAATTAACAAAGCCTACTGAAAAAGGGCTAATCCAACATAAATATTTTAAAAAAATTAAATGTTTTTTTAACTTTTAATTCATGAATTTTTTTTCATGAAGTGATTCTTCAAAATCAATCTGCATCCTGGAAATAGTTCCCATGCTTCTGTAACTATTTTTATTTGTTGAAAGAAAATGGTTTTTGTGTACATGATGAATGCCTGTATTCCTAATATTTTAGCTAGCTAAATAATCAGTACACGTCTGTCAGATTTTCCTTTTATAAAAAGAATACATTCATCTCTTTGCTTGTCTAACTGTCAAATATTTTTTCCAAACATATTTGTCCTACATAATAGTTGTCTTTTTAATTCTTGGACAAATATTAACAAAGACTGTTGTCTTTAATTCCCATCTCTAATAATCTTTCTCTCCATCTTACCATATCCACATCTATCTGTCTGTGTATCTTATGATCATTTACCCATCTCTAGCAATGTGACCAGTGTCAGTTGTATTGGTGCATTTTACAATCATGTGAAAATGTTTGAAAAATCATCTTCAAAACATTATGAAATCCTTTCCATTTTCTAAATTATTTTATACATGCTATAACTTTTTCATGCTATAAGTAACTACAAAGGTCAATCATCCTGACTGCATGTGGAGTTAATTTCACAAGAAAAGCACCAGAGGGCATTGAAGCTGACACAGGATTTGCAATGTAGTTTTACTTCTGCTGTGGGAAGGGTTGGTGAGAAAGAAGAATTTACGAAAGAACCTTAATCCTTGGTGACTAAGGGAAAAAATAGCCAGAAACTGTCAAAAAGATGTTGGCCCACAAGGACTGAAAGATGACATTTATGAGTTATTTGAAGCAAATTAACTTAACTTAATTGGTCTTAAAAATGAGAAAGAAAAGAAGCCTTGTTATATCATGTTCTCATTAAAATTGCCAAGCCTAGCAAAACCTTTTCCAAAAGACAATTTTTCCTATTAGGCACCTGATGACTGCATGGGGAGTTATAGGTAACAGTAAACTTATTACTGTTCCTCACTCTAACAAGCCCATGTGAGAAAATTATGCAGTGTGAAGGGCGGTCACAGGAGTAAAGCTTCCTGGAGTTTTAATGGGGCCTGCTGAGGCTATTAGAGATGGAGCTGCTGCAGGAAGTCTAAGTGGCCCTCCTGGGGGGCCGATCAGAGCAGAAAATCAGAGCATGGTTACAGGAAAATAAAGGAGGGAATAAGTGCTTTTACCAAGCAGCCGCTTTGATGTGTCCTCTCAAAGAAAGGGGTCAGGTGCTCATCCCCAGCAGGACCTTTTCAGGCCTCACCTGCCTCAGGCTTCTTTCTGGTCAGTGTGGGGCATGCAGAGGAGACACCCAGGCTCCTGGGAGGCTGCAGCGGCCTCACAGCAAAGGTGCCTGAGCAAAGGTGTATCAGTCTGGCCCACACATCACTGCTATCCCAGCCTTGGGGCTGCCTTCCTCCCCTGTGCGACCCAGGCTCAAGCACTGCTGCTCAGTCCTGAAACACAGTCCTCACCGCCTCACTGTTCCTGATACCCCTCTGGCCAAGCCTGCAGGCCCCCAGCATCCAGCCGCATAGAGATCGCACACAACTTCACACAGAGTCCCTCCTGCCCCAGACCGGATCCCCACCCCACCAGACCCCACCACTTCAGTGGTGCCTCATAGACTGCCCCTACAACCCCTGAACTTCCACTCTCAGCAGACCATTCCCCGGGCTTTCCAGATATGGATGGGTGCTCTTCAGCCATGAAGAGCATCTTCTTTCTGGTGGTGACAGCTTGTAGTTCCCAGCTGCTCCAGGCTGTTCAGTGTGTGCCCAAGTTCCCACTTTCAGTGTCATACCCTCTTCCCCATCCCAAAGCCTTAAGCAATTTTCTGCTGAAGTCCTGCACCCTAAACCTCACCATATCAGCAATACATCTCCAGCTTACGTAGTGTCCCTCACTGCCATCACTCTTCTGCAAATGTTCCCAATGGGATGTTCAATTTCTCTCTGAAAGTGACACTGTCTAAGGAATCAAGACTTAAACCTACAATGTCAGCAACTTCTAATAAGATGTATCCCATTTCACACCAGGTGTATCACAGGTTTTTGTAAGTCTGAAATCAGATCATGAGTTCCTCTCTTTTACGGAGGGCTGTTTTTACAGTTAAATGTGCACATGACTGCAATGTGGGTGCTCAAATGTTGGTTCCACCAAAACCAAGTCCAAAGACAGGTATGCCTACAGCATAACTCAGGCCAAGACTGAGTGCCCAGGTCTGAGTACCCAGGTCTGAGCTTAAATAGAGCTCAGGGACAAAAGGGCAGAGGGCATATGGGTGGGAGTCCTTAGGTGAGGCTGATCAGGTCACTTACAGCCTCTTAGTGCATTCAGGTCCCCGACACTGTATTTTGACATTCAATTGTATGTAGTGTAAATCCTCAATATAATTTTGGAAGTACGGGAATAATTAATCTATGCTCAGGTTTTCAGGTTTTACCTGTTAAGGAGAAATCTGGTAAACTGTAGAACCCAAGGGGTTCCTCCCTTCTCAGCCCACTAGCTAGAAGGATGTTGCTCTTCCCTGTTCCGAAGTGGCAAAGCTGAGTGCCAACACAAATCAACACACACGCACCTGCACACAAGCACACATGCACACACACAGAGAGTACATACAAGTAGATCAACAGTGAGAGGAGAACAGTGTCTTTATAGACACCCACATAAAGACAAACCACATTACATATAACATGAGCACAAATGGCCTGATCCTGGTGATCTTTGTTCTGGCTGTAGCTGGAAATCGCATCATTCCTGCATTGGTGCTATTTCTAAGTATTTCCCGGGGAACTTGTCCTCCTAATTTTGCACCATCCTGCCAAGAACATCAAATGCCTTGATGATGGGGACAGACTTGTTGCACCGGCTGTCTGTATCACACCCCATTACTTTTTTGTTTGTATGGCAGCTATCTGGCATGCTCTCACCTGGCTGGTATGCTAGCCGCCATATGATTGCTATCTAGCGGTGTGCCTCCGTGTTATGCAGTGCATATGAAGGGCAGAACTTTTATCTATCTAGCAGGAGGATACAGGTTAAATGGCTTTTACTGCAACTTTCCTTAATTTGTGTAATGCTGAGAGCCTTCCTTTTGCACTTCTTTTATGCAGCACTGTCATGTGCCTTTCACTGAAAACTGTACAACTTCCCAGCTATGCACACCAAAGCTGCTGGGGCAGTTTCTTCCCTTGTACTCCTTACGCTGCTCTTCTTGTGCTATTATTCACAGAGCCTTGCACCTATGAGCTCCAAGACATTATGTCTATTATTTCAGGTTTCTCATGGCAAACAACGTGAATTGCCATTTTTGTGTGAATCCTTAATTTTTTGCCCTCCCCCTCTTTCATCTCTTTCACGCCATCATGGGCATACTTCCATACATGGGTCCATAACTGTGCATATGTTCCCACACCTAAAAATCTGAAGTGTTCAAGTATTCTCTGTTTTCTGTGCTGTCTTAACTCTTCATATCACTCCCTTCATTTACACTTCAAGAAATAAAAAAGTATAGGACACCATGAAGAAAGCTTTTGAGAAATATACTCCTTAAAGGAAATACTACGGAAAATGTCTACTTTCATTTCTTTTTTTGTTCTTTGCATTACAATGTTAGAGTAAAAAAAATCATCATCATGTTTATCTTTCTCCACACAAATTTCCACATAAGAAGAAAATAGTCAAAAATATCTTAGATGCCTCTCTGAGGATTAAGTGTTACTGAAGATGACAGTATACTTTGTATTTCTTCCGGAAGCACAAATTAATAATTTAGACACTTAAGTTCTTGACAGCTTTAACCATGTGAGCTGATTTACAGCCCGAGTGAACATCAACACACATAAACCAAAATTTACTTTCACAACCATGTTACTTACACCAAAAGTTTCTTTATACCAGGTTTTATATCTGCTTTAAGATAAATCCTTACAATGCCATTTTCATAGAAACAAAAAAGGAGTTTCTTTCCTTTGTTGTGTGTTAGTGTATGTGCATTCAAGAATATTTACAGTGCTAAGAAAAAAATCTGAAAGCCAGTTAATCATCAAAAGATGCCAGGTGAGTTCCAAGAAAAAAATGAATAAAACTACTAAGTTTCTTGGCTAACTAAATATTATAGATTACAATGTCAAATATGTGTTTAAATCTCTTTAAAAAGACATACCTTTTGAAAGCATGTCTAGTTATATAGAATACAGACACAAAAATTGCTAGCTTTAAAATACAAAGCCACAACTCCCATTTTAAATTACATTATTAACAGCATGAGAGACAGCAAGATGAAAGGGACTGTAAGCACAACATTGGGGAGGCATAGACATCTCCTTGGCATATGGAGATAATTTAATGTTTTGCAAGGTGGTTACACTGTTGATCTTTCAGTTTTCCAGAAATGAGAGGTTTATGAGGGAAAAGTACTTGAGTGTGTGAAGAGGTGTAAAGAGCTTTATCAGCAGAAAACTAAGGACATTTGCCAAAAGAGTTATCAAGCAGGGGACTGGAAACAATAGGAAGACAAGGACTGGTGGCTCAGTAGTATTTAAAAACCCAGCTAGGATGAATTCACAGAGAACGAGTTTAGGTACCATCAAAACCTCTCTTCAGAACTGTCATCTACAAAGACACAAAGTATTTGAGATAAAAATATACTAAAAGCTATTTGCTTTAGACTTGATCATATACAGCTGTCATTTGAATGGGGTGTATCCAGGTTAATGTACACCAGAATTAGTCATTTTAAGCTTTGTTCATAAATTGTGGAGATCTAGACAACATCGCAAAATCCAAAACGTGATGCATTTTATTTAAAAGAAGCTGTACTTGGCTAGAAAAACTGGATCCCTGAACTGTCCATTTTCTGCACTGACAGGAGTGACTTGCTCAGGTAATGTTATATGATATGATGTTAGATTAAAAGTAATCTAATTCCTGTTTCTTCTCACTTACTTATCATTACACAGCAGCAATGTCTGTTCTTTGGCCAAGAAAGGCAGAATGTTTTGAGTCCATACAGAAGTCCATAGCTTGCCATATATGACTACATCTGTACTGCTTATCACTTGGAGCAATCCCTGCCTCAGTACTGTCCCAAAGCCTTTCATACCTGTGCACTCACAGGACCTGTTATTAATCTGTGCATGCCATGAAGGACACCTGCCTTTTTGTGGTGGTGTGCTCCCCTCCCCCCTAGCCCTTCCCACACTTAAGCCATAACATCCAGTGGGAGTTGTGATGGCTGCATCCAGCTTGAGTTGGACCTTGGAGGAGTCGGATGGTAACACAGTAGCCAAAGGCTGCCTGGAACAGTGACCAAATGTCTTGTTGGTATGCAAATATGACTATAAGTCAATCATCTTACTCTATAAATAGTAGACAGCCCAGGATCCATTGAGCTCTCCTGAAATGACAGTGGGCTGCACGCCAGGATTTCCCCTTGAGTAGGAACGCCTCTCAAGATTACTTCTTGAGGTTGAGAGATTCCGTGCCACAACATTCTCAGTAAGTGATTAATGGCATGCTAAACTTTGACACCTTAGCTAAGTGATATAAAGGATAGATTGTGCATATATAATTCTTTAGAGATAAACCGTTAACCAAGTCTGGGACTAGGCTTGGATCCAGCTGCTCTGAGACTCCTCTCTGAGAAGGAGTTTAGAAAGCAAGGATGTCCTTCCTGAAACTTATGACTCAATAGCAGGGTCTCCCTGACAGTTTTGTCTGACCGTGTCCTCTACGCAGTAAATAATCAAAGTGTACCTTGCCATCGAGTCTTGTTAAACCACTCTCGCATTTGCCATTTAACTTTGTTAACTCAATATTTACTACAAATAAAATACATTGTTGCTTCTTTCTTGCGAGTGAAGTGCATTCTCACTCTTTCTCTCCACGACAATTTTCTCCATGGTCTATATGACCATAATGTTTTGGGTCTTAACATAGGGCACTACCCATATGATGCTTCTCAAACCCCTTAGCACAGAACTTCTCCCTCATTTTCTTATCGGTGACTACGGACCCTGTCAGTGATGAATATTCTTCAGTTAGTTCCGTTTTGGGCCCCTCACAACAAGAGGGACATTGAGTTGCTGGAGTGTGTCCAGAGAAGAGCAACGAAGCTGGTGAGGGGGTCTGGAGAACAAGTCTTATGAGGAGTGGGTGAGGGAACTGGGGTTGTTCAGTCTGCAGAAGAGGAGGCTGAGGGGAGAGTTTATCGCTCCCTACAATTAACTGAAAGGGGGTTGAGGTGAGGTTGGTGTTGGTGTTTCCTCCCATGTAACTAGCGATAAAACGAGAGGAAATGGCCACAAGTTGCACCAGGGGAGGTTTAGGCTGGATATTAGTAAAAATTTCTTTACTGAGAGAGTGGTGAAACATTGGAACAGGCTGCCCAGGGAGGTGATGGAGTCACCATCACTGGAGGTGTTCAAAAAACATGTAGATGTGGCACTTCAGGACATGGTTTAGTGTGCATGGTGGTGTTGTGTTGATGGTTGGGCTTGATGATCTTAAAGGTCCTTTCCAACCTTCATGATTTTGTGATTCTGTGTGAATTCTAATTCTTCTAATGTAGGAATTAAGATATTTTTTCTGTTTTCTTAAATTTTAACTAGATGAAGGAAAGCTTTTTGAAACGTTAAAGCTGATAATAAAGATAAAAGATAAATATAGGATGATGGAGAATCTTCTTGATTTATTTGGTCACATAGTAGTAGTATCACAGGATCTACATGGAAATGGAAAATTTCAGAGAAAATCACAGTTGAACAGGTGCTCATGCACCAAATTTCTTCTCCTAGCTAGGATTCCCATGCTACAAGCTTTTTTTCTGATGTATAAGATATCCATACTTGCAGCATGCTTAATAGGAGACAAAGACTGCTGAACAACATCAGCCATTTGTCCTGAATGCCATTCCACCACAAACATGTCGTCTCAGTTATGTTTTTGTAAAACTGTGGTAAACCCATGGATGACTGCCACACCACATTTGCAAAGATGCTGAAAGGGGATAAATCACTAATAGCTGCTTTCTTCAGCACACTAGGCAAAATACATACAAATACAGCAAGTCAAGTTCAGGCAAAAAGTTTTTTAATAAAAAGCAGAGAGACGATGTGTAGAAAAAAAGGGAAGCTATGTCACCTCTTTCTACTGCTGGGGTATGATACTTTCAGATGGGATGCATCTGTTCCTATTTAGACATCCAGACTATGGACACCATATTTCTGTCTTAACCCTATAGGGACATTACGATACAGGTACATTAAGTAGCTATCTATCTCAGCTGTTATTTGTATCATAGGCACTAAAGATTAGGAGAATAAAGTCCATCATTTAGACAAGAGATGAGCAATAAAAGAATCCACAATGTGAAGCTTCTCTCAGATGACTTTGGGAGGAAGGGGTGCTTGTATTATTAATGATGACTGCTTTTAATTGATGCCTTCATTTCAACCAAAATATCCAAGATATGATGATTTATTTTGCTTGGTCTCAGCATTATTTAGTAGACAATTTGTGTTTCCAGTGTCACTAAACCCATTTTTCTAGCATCACGGAGGCCAGAGGTACACAGCAGTCTTCAAAACAGATGGCTAATGAAAGAAATTATAAGATGCAACACTGGGAATATAAGAAACTAGCTAATAGCCTATTATTATTTTTTCTGCCTTGGAATAAGCTTATTAGCTCCTGGCTCAAAATCGTCAGAGTTTCATACTCAAGAGATAATCGTCCCAGAGGCAGCCGGAAATATTTATGCTTTTTCACAGAGGAGTGGAATGCACCTCACTCAAAAGAGAGATGCAGCAATATGTTTTATTGAGGTAAAATAATAATTCGACAGAGTTCAATAAATTCGATGAAATTCAACAGTTTAACAGTGGTTTACCAAGGTTCAATAAGTTTGATGGCAAGGTGCACCTTATTAATTACTGCATGGAAGAAACATACAAAAGAAAATTGAGTTAGAATCAGGTTAGAATGAATGACACAGAGACTGGAGACGCGAAGTGTAAGGAAGACCCTCTCGTTGAGTCGCAAGGTTCAGAGTGGACGCCATTGCTTTCTAAACTCCTTATGGAGTCTAGATGCAGCTAGGTCCAATCTTAGTCTCAGACTTGGACAACGGTTTTTGTCTAAGGGATTTATCTATAAAAAATTTATAATAGTAATGAGTAGCTACATGTATTAGTAACGTTTCATTAGTATTAATTCAGCATGCTATCAGTCACTTACTGAGGATCTGTTGCGAGTAAGGGATCTCTCTGCTGTGGGCAAAAGAGGATCTCCTAGTCTCAGGTAAGATATCTAAAACCTTGAAAAGCATCCCTGCTCTATGGGAGAGTCACCTGGTGTGCAGTCCAGCTGCAATTCAGGGAGACCTCAAGTTGGGCTCATCCTGATGGTAATAGAATGAAGTAGCTGGCTGCTAGTCAATAGTATAGACAAGATAGATGTTTTTGTTTTAGCTCTGGTATCTTGTTCTGTACTTCGTTTATCTTGCATTTTTGGGTTTTGAAATGACCTTTTGAAGTATTTTTCTGAGGCACCTTCACTCCCTTTTATGTGAGCCAGGAGCTTTCCAGCTCGCAGGTTCGCCATAGGTTATGAGGCCTGTTGCTCCTGAGTCAGCCTGAACCGAAGTACCACTAGGGGTCAAGTGTATCTGTCACAGGCTTCAAAAGTAAGGCTAAGAATTTAGATTTAGGAATATGAAAAGAGATGAGCTGCAAAGGAAGAGGGGTGTAATAGACCCTTCCCCAGTACATCACCAGGATGAACACAGAGTAGCATCTCTTTTCCTGGGGTAAACTATATTGCATGTTTTTAAACACAATGTTTGACTTAAAGATGCAGAGATTGAGATAGAGGATGAAAAAGGCAAGAGATGTAGATCAGAAATGAGAGAGGGAACTTCAAGAAAGCTTTTTGTTGTATTTTTGGGAACACTGACATATTTTCTGTCTTAACAGTTCTATTAATACAAGGGGAGGTCAAGAGAAAGGAACCGTATTGTTTTAACTTGTATACCATGAATCATTCTCCCTAGTTAACTGTGTATCTGTCAATATATCTGTCTATCTATCCGCTCAGTTTTAACTTGTTCCTCATTTTCATGTTAGATACAGGTTAGTTCACTGTTACTTTGCTCTTTTCTATGGGTTTGAGAGTATACATGCATGGGCATTAGTTTATTAATATTTCATTACAACACTTTCTACTAACAAACCCATTCAATACATTTTAGTACCTTTTCCCAGGGAGAGGATACAAGAATTGCAAACACATGATGACATCTTAAGAAAAGAGGCAACCTTTTTTCTTTGGTGAGTACAGAAATCCCAAACCAAGTAATTCAGTGAATGTATGGGTTTTTTACAAGTACCATGAGTTAGTGTTCATGTTCATCATCTAGGCTCTTTGTATAGCCAAAGGAAACAACTCGGCCATTCCAGGAGTGACTCAGGATATGTGTCAGAGACAGGCAGAATGAATTTGCAATTAAAGGTGGTAGTATCCACTAATTATCTTATCTGTTATCTGCTACAAGTAAGCTCTGGGCTTTTTTTAAAATTCACAGAGAAAAATAGAAACTTTCATAGTACTATGCTTTTTGTTAAATTCCTATATGAATGTGAAGATAATAGGAATGTAAGAATAAGACTATTGAATAAATTCACTATAAGATTAGTGAATAACACTGCAAGATTTCTCCCAATGGGTTTAAAATGGAAGTCTGCGATGACTAGTGTCACCAGCGCTGTAGAAGACTAAAAGGGATTCCACCTTTAATATCAAATTGCAAGATCAATTGCACTCTAATGACTCAACTCTTTCTCTCAGCTTATCTTCTTATCTATTTTTCCATTTTAGCTTTCAAAACTAGAGTGATTGAGCAAAATATAGTTTTAATTTGACATTTACAAAAAAATAAATTTGAGTTCTTCAGGAACTGCTGGATTTTTTTTCCCTCCACAGAAAATAGTTTGTATTCATTTAAATGCATAGTACAGTTTTCAGAAGTGATCAGTGATCATAAAATCTTCTCCATTGTGGAATTTTTTAAATGTCACTTTCTTTTAAACATCAGGGAGTGTCTCTTCTGTATATGGAGAGGGGGAAAATGTTATAAAAAGTGTACTTATTTCTCATATATTATGTATCATGTTCTAGAGATTCCCTTACTTTTTTTTTTCCCCTGATGAAATAACAGAAGGATCTAAGCAACTAGCTTTGATTTTTGTAAATAGCTTTCAGATAAATCAAACAGGGAGACAGAATCACACTGGTTGTTACCTAAGAACTTGCTGATAACAAAAAATTTCTGAGAAGTACTGAGTTTCCCATTTCCAGACTCATGTGCCTAAATGAAAGAAACCAAGATGTTAGTAATGATTTAAACCAAAATAATTCATTGTGTTGTAGGATATCATGTGATACTGTGAGAGTCTTTGAGATTCTCATAGTGTCATGATAGCTCTGGGATCAAACTCACACTCACATCTAACCTCCCTGAGTGCCAAAAACATGGCTTGATTCTGCCTGAACTCAGGAGTGAACCAGCTAGCTCTTTAGAGAGGCGAACCAAAGCAAAGGGTGTATGTGTATAGGAAATACTCCTTGGAAGTTCTCTGCTTTAGAATACAATTATCTGTCACATGGTCAACCTTCTGGCAGTAAACATCAGAATGCGTAATTCCCTAAAATTCCACTTACCCCTAGCTTGGAGTGGAGATCTTAAACATGTCCATGTCTATATGTTTGGAACACTGACCCCGTGGTGGTATTCTGCAGCCACAGCCTTTGGATGTATCCTATTTCATCCCTGAGTCAAACCAGAAACACATAGAATAGACTTCCTGAGAACTGGGGAAACTTTGCACTGAGTGTCTAGTTCAGGGTTAAGGTCATGAGTGCGGAGGAACAGACTGGTCCAGCCAGCATTGCTGTCATACTCCTACATTTGGTGATTGGCCCTTCTGGGATTTAAACCTCTTTATCAGGAAGAAAATGTATCATGGACAAGTCAGAGGATTGTAAGGACTTCTTTCCCAGACTTCCCCCTTGTGTGGAGTTTGAAAGGCATTTGTAAGAGGACATGAAGGAGAAGGAGGAAATGCTTGTTGACTTCAGTGGGGAGGACAGCTCATGTCTAACTCTGTCTCCATACCTTTGTTGGAAACCCTGCTTCTCAGCTAGGACTGAAATTGACTGCACCCCATCCCCTGCTCCTGACATTGAATACTGCACAAGGTTGGTTGGTTGCCTGTCTCTCTTACCTGGGAGTCAGCTAGTGCAAGTTTAGTATGTCCTGATTCCACTTGCTGACATGATGATTTTTTCCTCCTCTTACAGGTAGCATACTGTGAATGGAAAACCAAACAAGTGCAAATGAGTTTGTTCTCTTGGGACTTACAAGTGACCCACGCCTTCAAAGCCTCCTCTTCTTTGTGTTTTTAGTTATTTATTTAATCACTCTCTTTGGAAATACGGTGATCATGATCGTGATAAGTACTGATCCCCACCTTCACTCCCCTATGTACTTCTTCCTTTTTCACTTAGCCCTCACAGACATCTGTTATGCCACCACCATTGTTCCTTATATGCTGGTGAATTTCCTAGTGAAGCATAAAACCATTTACTTCAGTGCCTGTATAATCCAAATGTCCTTAATCCTTCTCTCAGCTGGTAGTGAAATTTTCATGCTCTCAGCAATGGCATATGACCGATATGTTGCCATCTGTAAACCACTACACTACCAAGAGGTTATGAACAAACTTGTCTGCAGCCAGCTGGTGGGGGGTGCATGGGCAATGGGGGTCTTACACTCCATTGTAAACACACTGCCGATGCTAAATGTGCAATTCTGCAAGTACACAGAAATTAAGCATTTCAGCTGTGAGTTGCCCCCTCTCTTAACTTCAGCTTGCGGTAGGACCTTCCTCAATAAACTTGTTCTTCTGTCTTCTGCTGTGATCTTTGGGTCAAGCTCCTTTCTGCTCACTCTCATCTCCTATATCTATATCATCTCTACTGTTCTGAAGATACGCTCTGCAAAAGGGAGGCACAAAGCTTTCTCCACTTGCAGTTCCCACCTCATTGTAGTGGTTTTGCTATACACAACTGCTCTGTTCCAGTACACAAAACCCAGTTCAGTCTCATCATTCATTCTAGATCAACTGGTTTCCATCCAATACAGCATTTTAACTCCCATGCTAAATCCCATCATCTACAGCCTGAAAAATAATGATGTGAAAACAGCTTTGGGCAGAATGTTAGGGAAAATTCAAGTTCCACAATCAGTGTAACTACCTCTATGCTGTACTTTTCAAATAAATGCAATTTAAAATACGGAGCTATAAAAAAATCAACCTGTCCTATATGTTAAGGGATGTTAAGAGTGGCTGTCACCTGCTACAGCTTTGACCCCAGACTCACTCCTGCCTGGCTACTGGAGCCCAGTCTGGTGCCCTGGGGACCTGGGGTCTCTGCTCAGGCTGAGGGTCACAGCTACCGCTTTCCCATCTGCAGGTTCAATCAGTAGCAAAGCTGAGCACGTGTCCCAAAGGACACACAGACTGCCACAGACACAGTGCTTCCTTCAGCAGCACCTACATACTGGACCCACATAACGCACAAGCACACATCCCCTCGTCCTCTGGGGCTGGCAGAGACTAGTGCAGACACATACACACTACACTCTCCAAGCACACAAGCACATGGGCACGTGCATGTCCCCTGAGCACCAGCGTGGCCTGTCTGCTGCGCGGTACCCCTGCCCTGGCCCTCTTACTTGCCCCATGGGTTCCCTACTTGCCGAGTGATCGGGCTTGATGCTCGCTACAGACATGCACTGCGCACACATTCATCCCAGAGGCACTCCACACGCACAGGTCTGCCTGGGTACCAGCATGGAGCCTCTGCCCACCTGATACTCTGCAAGAACTCAGGTCCTTCTACTTGCTGGCTCATCCAGCTTGACATTTGCTGGTGAATACACATGCACAGCCCATACAGACATGATTTGGGGAAGACACAGATGCTCGCCCCCCAGCAGCTAGCACCAGGCAATGGTCCCGCTCCAGCCACGAGAGTGGAGTGACTCACTCGCCTCCCTCACCCCAGTTGCCCCCAGTAGCTGTTTTTTGGGACACGCACTGTTCCCGCCCCAGTGGCTGGTAGCCGAGACCCCTACTCACACCAGTAACTGACACCACATGCCAGTAGCTGGAACTCAGTCCACTTATGCTGGTTCCCCCAATAGGTGGCACTTAGTCCTTGCAACACTCTTACACACAGGACAGAGGGTGAGATTACACAGACAGATAGTTAAGAAGAGATCTAATAAGAAAATAGGACAGAGTGCAGCGATTAGAAAGAGGGCTTGATCACACAAGCGTACTGATCGGTTCCATTCTACATGCAACTACATTTACACCCATTTCTGTCTATTCCTCCTTTGTCCCCCCTCAATTCCCTTACCCTGCACATTCCCCTATCAGTTTGCATCATCCCCCCAAGCACCTCCAACATCCTGGACCCTGAGCCAATCTTTATTGGTTGCAAACTCCATGTTTGCCTGCAATTTCTTGATAGCCCATCAATTAGTGTGACTGACAAGGTTTCTTTTGTGCCTTTGTCCCCATTATGTTTACCTGTCAGGTTTGTTTCTCTGCATAATTTGTTTTCCCTAGTATTGCACTTGACAAGGTCCTTGATTAGATAATCTCACTCAACATAACATTCCTGCATACCCTTATCGGTTAGTGTGACTGACCACGTTCATTCTCATCACTGCCTCCCTTATGGTTTGTTGGTCTGTTTTGTGTCTATGTTCTTGTTTGTTGCTTCCTCCTTTTCTTATTATCCATTTTTGCATTGAAATTGTCCTTGACGAGATACCCTTAAAGGAGCAGATACCCCCCCCTTCCACATACCCTTACACTATAGAAATCAGTTCTGTCTATAGGAGCAGGCAGCATCACTTGTGTTTTCACTTCATGTTTTTATTCCCATGCTGTCTTTACTGCATTCCTACTCTTTTGCTGCTAGGATCTTTCCAGAGGGCAACAAGTAAGTTGGCAGATGAAATCTGGGGCCAACTCAGTGCTTAGATCAGTTGCTCTATTAGGCTTGTTCTAGGTCCAGCCACATCATGTAGGGGCAGCCGCTGTTCCAGCCACTGCATTCCCTTCACAGCCATGGCAGGCATCTCTTTGCTTCAGTCAGGGCTCCTGCTTTCCTGGAGCTGTGTCCACTGCAACTGCCAGAACTTGGTGTCTTCAGACACGATCTCTTTTCACTTCCTTGCTGTCCTGTTGTGCCCTTCTTTTTGTATATAGTCTAACTGCTTTTGTAAACTGGTGCTGGCACTGCAGTGCCTGCATGGGCATTCCCATGACTATAAGCATGTCCTAGAAATGAGTGCTTGTCTGCTAAAGAAAGCCTGGCCTCTTCTGGCCTCCCTATTACAGCATCTCTGCAGTAACAGGTTTTCAGTGTAGTGCCTGAAGGCTCAGCTCTTCTTACAACACTGCTGGCAAGAACACACTTCAAAGCATTGTGCCCTAAAGGACCTGCTGCTTTCCTTGGGTTCTCCATGAGCTCAGGGTGACGAGCACAGAGTCCTAGCACTCCCTGGGAATGGAGAATGGAGACCGATTCACACCATCTTCAATTAAACACCTTAGGCTGGATCTAGCAGCACACACGAATGCATCTCATGTCATTGGAAATTTTTCATGATTCCTCAGAGCACTTTTCATGGCCATGGACACCTGAAAATGAGGGATAATAAGACAGTGGCTCTATCTGGCTAGGTCCACTTCCCTCCCTGACCAACATGGCCAGTTTGCAGTCACCCCATGACCCCAGAGAACTGCAACTCTGGACTTTGACAGGGACCCAGAGTTGGACTGCAACCCTGTTCACTCTGCTGAGCAGCATTTCCAACTTGGGGTCCTGCACAGAAGAGGGGATCCAGGAACACGGCTTCACTTTTACCTGGGAAAAGGCTCTCTGGGGAGCAGGGGTCTCACTAAAGAACAACAAGGGAGCACCAGTGAGTGAGAGAGGAATAAATTATGGCCACCCCGCCAGGGTAGGGGCTTCATGTTGCAACATGATTTCCTGTTTGTAAACTGGAAGGGGCAGCTGGTCATGCCAGATGATCACAGGACAGGCTGAACACACCCGGTATGGTGTTTGACAAAATGGCAGCCTCCAGGGGGCAAAAAGTGCCTGGGAATGAGAGCAACACTTTGGGAAAAAGTAGGAAACGTGACTGCCAGTAGGGGTGGGAAATCTGCCAGAAGTTGGGGACGTGGCACCAGTCACTTCTTGACTTGGATAAAAGTTGTTCCTATATTACTGGTGATGTTGTGGCAGCTCTGTGATTAAGACCGCTTGATGAGGAAGAAGAAATAGAGGAGGCTTTCTTCAAGACACTGAAGGAGCAGTGGTGTCCCAACCATCTCTGGCTGTTTGTGTGAGCTAGAGACTGTGTGTCGCTAACAGTGAGACCGCAGTGGGGTTTCTACTGGGGGGACCAGGGGATCCCATCCCTGCCAGCTCACAGTCTGTGAGTGCTTTTGTGTCTCCAAGAGCAAGATCACCATGGGGTAGCCTATGGTGGAGCAGGGGAGTCTCCGCCAGCTCTGGGTGTGTGCCTGCCTGTGTGTCTCTAAGGGTAGAGAGCAATTAGGGTGCACTGCTGGGGGACCAGGTGGGTCCCAGGAAGCCCTGGCTGTTTCTGTATGGAAATGCCTGTGTTTCTCTAAGAGTGAGACTACAAGGAATTTGATTATTTGTCACAAGGGAACTCTCCATCAAATTTGGGTGTGTGTTTCCCCGCGAGCCTTTCTGTGGGTCTCAGAAGCCACCAATTTCCCATCCCAGAGGCCTCTGACAGCCTTTCTGTTTGCCCCAGGTGCCTCTGATGCCCTTCCATGAAGCCCTAGGCCTCCAAGAGCCTGTCTGTGTGCCCCAGAGGCTTCCAAGTGCCTTTCTACTCAAACAAGGGGCCCCTGAGAGCTGTGGGTAAGCACCCCCTGGGTTTTGGGCCCCTAGGTTAATGGGCCCCTAGGTTTTGTACTTCCTAGGTATAGGAACTCCTAGGGTTTGGGGATCCAAGGGCTAGCACCCCCAAGGGTTATGGGCATCTAGCACTACAGGCCCTTAAGATTAGTACTTCTTATGTTTATAGGCCTGTGGGATTACAGGCCCTTAGGGTCCCGTAGAGTCCTACAGGCACATAAGGTTGCTGGCTCATGGGGTTTTGGGCCAGCCCTTAAAATTATGGGCCCTTGGGTTAGCCCCCACTACTTTTATTGCCCCAAAGTCTTATGAGCCTCTAGGGTAATAGGTCTCTAGGATTACGGGCCCCATAGTTTTATGGCCCCTACTCTTAGTGCCCAATAGGGTTATGGGCCTGTCAGTTTATGGGTTGCTAGATTTAGCATCCTATTTGCTTAGCAATCCCTACGGTTGTGGGCTCCTAGGTTTAGCAACCCTAGGGGTATAGGCCCCTATGGTTAGTGACCCCTAGTGTTTTGGGCCCCTTAGGTTACCACCGTCTAGGGTTACGGACCCCAATTTTATCACCCCTCCAAGCTTAGCACCCCATGAAGTTCTGGGTCCCAACAGTTATGGACATAAATGGTTAGCCATCCCTGTAGTTATGGGCCCCAAGAAGTATGGGGCCCTAGAGTTATAGCCCCCAAAGTATTTGGGTCCCTATGGTTATCGACCCTGTAGCATTAAAGGACTGAGCAATTTGGCAGAAAATAAACCCCTTTGTGTTCCAGCCTGTCCTCAGATATCAGAGGGGCTGGGGGTGGCTAGGCTTAGATTCTGAGTGATGCCCAATTTCCTGTATTACAAGTCCAATCGTGTTCTATGTATATACATATACACACACAAACATATATAGATGGAATCCCAACGATTACGGATGCACTTGTAACTCCATACATTTTCAGTCCAGCCGCATTGCATAAACTATCACGGCCACCCTTAAGGAATTTGGTCGCGTTCAATGAGAACTCTTACAGCTAGATTAATGGATAGTGTAGTTTATTAAAGCAACAGAGGCACAAGTTCTTTTGGATTGCCAGTGACAGAACTACTGCCCACAAAGGTGGTACAAATAGCAAGAATATGAGTAATATAGCCTGGCTACAAATGCATTAGGTCACAAAGGTTTCTAAATCTCCTGGGGAAACACTTGGTATAGCTAAGTGTCCGAATCTTACCCAAAGGCATCCCTACTGGGGGGGAAGAGAGGTTCAGCCCAGATGTCAGAGCAGGTCTGTGATGGTATCTTCCATAACATCTCTCCTCTCTTAAGTCTTTTTATACTATTTTTACTTTACAGGTGGAACTTGTGTGACTCTAGTCATATATTTCTTTGTTGTAATTGGTGTAAAAGTTTCTCGCTTTGCTTTTAAAGGAATAGACCAAGAAAAATTCAGAGCACGGGCTCAGTGAGGGGTGGTCACAACTTGGAGGTGAGTAGCTTTGGGATGGAGGTGTGTTTTTTAGTATTGTAATGAGATTATAATGCGTATTTTGTCAAAAGGTGACAGACTGTGGGCCCATTCGCAGGTACTCCACTACGCACCATTACACACACTAAATAGGTTATTGTATCTTTGTACAATAGCATTGTCTTTGACCAGGTACGTATCCTAGTTATGAGGGTGAGTCTCCATCTCATTGTTCCATAGTACCTTCCAGTTCTCGTCTTATCACAGAGCCTGGCTGTGGTGTCTCCACTCCGCTCCAGCCTCCGTACAGTTTCTCTTAGAGTCAGCACACCAAGCTCCCCTGGCGTTACCAACACCTAAGGTTGCCTAGGGAACTTTTGTGGGATGGAACTCTTGCATGACTGCCACACTCCACCCTGAAAGTTCCTTCAAAGTTGTACCTTTCCTAAAAATGTGAATATAGATTTAATTTCTAAGTCACCTCCAGCAATAATTCCACAGACCCCATGGTTATGGTCTCCTATATTTATGGCCTCCTAGCATTTTGGCCTCCTAGGGTTAAGTCTAATGGCCAATATGCTCCTGGGGTTATGGCCCCCTAGGATTATGGATCTCTAGGGTAAGCCACTCCAAATGTTAGCAACCCCTTGGATTTTGGTCCCCTAGGGTTATATGCCCCTAAGTGCTATGGGTCCCTAGGCTTAGTGCCCCAAAAGTTATCGGTGCCAAGGGTGGTGCGCAATTTGTCTTAGCAATGCCTCAGGTTATGAGCCACTAGGTTTAGCACACCCCAGGGTTAGTGCTAGGGGTTATCAGTCCCCAGGGTTATGGGCAACTAGGCTTAACGGCATCTTAGGTCATGAGCCCCTTTGGTTATAAGCACCTAGGATTAAGGACCACTAGAGATTTGGGCTCCTATGGTTATGAAGTGCAGTGGATATGGGCCTCTACATTTAGAGGCCCCTAGTGTTATGAGCCCCTGGGGTTAGTGACCAGTAAGGTTATGTGCCCCAAGGGATAACACCCCTTAGGATTATTGTTCCCTAGGGTTAAGGGTACCTAGGGAAGGCGGCCAATAGCCTATGGGCCTCGAGGGTTAGTGACACCTATGGTTAATGCTCCTCAGAGTTATGGGCCAAAATGTTAACGAACCTCAGGACTAGTGCCCCCTAGGGTTATGAGCACCTAGGCTTAACTGTACCTTGGGTTAGGTGGTCAGGCTTAGCTCCTCCAGGGTTATGGGTCCCTAGACTAAGTGCCCCATGGGTTATGGGCTTTTAATGGGTACTGGCCTCTAGGATAATAGACTCCTAGGGTTATAGGCCCTTAGGGTTTTTTGGCACCTAGGTTTAGCACCTCCTAGGTCTAGCAATCCCTAGGGTTTTGGGCCCTTAGAGTCTGCGACTCTTGGAGTGAGCAGCCTCTAGGGTTAAGGTTCCCAAGGGTTATTGGCCCCTATGATTATGGGCCCCTAGGCTTAGCCACCCCTAGTGTGTTGGGCCCCTGCAGTTGTTGACCCCCTAGGGTTTTGAGCATCTGGATTTAGTAACCATTAGATTTATGGTCCCCTTAGGTTAGTGGCTGGTAGGATTAGTGCCCTCAAGGGTTATGGGTCCCTGGGGTTATTGATCATATGTTTATGGCTACCTAGGGCTACTGCCCCCTTGGATCATGGTCCTTTGGGTTATGGGTGCCTAGTGTTAGTGGCCTGCAGGGTCATGGGCCCATGGGATTACTGACCTCTAGGGTTATGGACCCCTAGGTAAAGTGACACACAGCAAAAACCCCTCCCTGGGTTATGGGTCCCTAGCATTATGGGCTCCTAAATTTGACACCCCCAAGGGTTATGGGCACCTAGGTCTATGGACCCCTATGGTAAGCACCCCTTAGGATTTAGACCTTCTAGGGTTATTGGCCTGTAGGGTTAGATGCCACTATGGTTATGGCCGCCTTGGGTTAGCCTCCACCCTATGGTAAGTGCCCCTGGTGTTATGGGCCCCTAGGGTCCTGCACTTTGGTCACAACAACCCCAGGCAACGCTACAGGCTTGGGAACGTGTGGATGGAAAGCTGCCCTGCAGAAAAGGACCTGGGGGTGTTGGTTGACAGCCGGCTGAAGATGAGCCAGCAGTGTGCCCAAGTGGCCAAGAAGGCCAATAGCATTCTGGCCTGTATCAGAAATAGTGTGGCCAGCAGGAGTAGAGAGGTGATTGTGCCCGTGTACTTGGCACTGGTGAGGCCACACCTCGAATCCTGTGTTCAGTTTTGGGCCCCTCACTCCAAGAAGGACATTGAGGTGCTGGAGCGTGTCCAGAGAAGAGTGACAAAGCTGGTGAGGGGTCTGGAGCACAAGCCTTATGAGGAGCGGCTGAGGGAGCTGGGATTGTTTAGCCTGGAGAAGAGGAGGCTGAGGGGAGACCTTATTGCTCTCTACAACTACCTGAAAGGGGGTTGCAGACAGGTGGGTGTTGGCCTCTTCTCCCAAGTGATGAGTGACAGGACAAGAGGAAAAGGCCTCAAGTTGCACCAGGGGAGGTTTAGACTAGAAAAATTTCTTTTCTGAGAGAGTGGTGAAACAGTGGAACAGGCTGCCCAGGGAAGTGGTGGAGTCACCATCCCTGGAGATGTTCAAGGAACGTGTGGATGAGGCATTGTGGGACATGGTTTAATGGGCATGGTGGTGTTTGTTGGTTGGACTTGGTGATCTTACAGGTCTTTTCCAACCTTAGTGACTCTGTGATTCTGTGATTCTGTGGTTATGGTCCCCATAAAATTATTGCTCCCAAGGGATAGCAAGACTTAGAGTTATGGCCCTCTGCAGTTACGTGTCCTTAGGGTTCTTGACCTTTAGGTTTAGTGTCCCTAGTGCTAACACCCCCCAGGGCTATGGGCCCTTAGGGTTATGGCTCGCTCTGTTTAGCAGCCCCTGGGTTATAGAGACCCAAGGGTTATGCATTCCTATGGTCATGGGCTGCTAGGGTTAACAACCCCTAGGATTAGTGACCCCTGGCGTTATTGGCCATTAGACTTAGTGCCCCTGATGGTTAGCTCCTGCTAAGGCTGTCAGTCCCTTGGGTTTGTGACAGCTACATGTAATGCTCCTAGGGTTCATGGCCACCAGGTTTATGGGTCCCTATTGTTTTTGGCCCCTCAGGTCAGCATTCCATAGGGTTAGCACCCCCTAGTTTTAAAAGGGCATTATACAAGGGGCCATAAGGACCCATAGGATTATGTGGGATATCAACCAATATTTTATCAATCCATAGGATTACAGGCAGCATCACATATGAGACCCTAGGGTTAGCGACCCCTAGGATTATGGCTCCTCAGAGTTATGGGCAATCCCAAACGGTTAGCAATCCCTAGGGTTTGTGGGCCCCTGGGGTTATGGATCCCAAGGGTTAGTGGCTCCTTAGGTCAGGAGCCCCTAGAGTTGGCATCCTCTACTGTTACAGACCCCTATGGTTTTTACCCCGTAGGGTTTGGGACCCCAGTGTTACAGGCATTTATGTTGATGGGCCCCTAGACTTAGCAGCCCTTAGGGTTATGGGCCCCTACAACTATTGACCCCTAGGTTTATGGGCCTTGGAGTTAACCACCCCCTAGGGTCAGTTTCTGCTAAGGTTAAGCGTCCCTAGGGTTAGAGAACTGTAGGTTTATGGGGCCAATAGCTTATTGTAGTGGCCTCAAGGGTACTGGGGCCCTTGGGTTATGGGTAGCTAGGATGATGGGCCTGTAGGCAGCACTTCCTAGGGTTAGCATACCTAGGGTTTGTCACCCGTTGGGTAAAGGGTCCCAAGGGTCAGTGCGGCCTAGGTTTATCAACAAGAGTCCTTGCAACACCTCTGTTTATGTGACATTCAGATTGTCTCCTATTAGGACAAATTTATGGGCCTATAGAATTAGTGCCCCCTCAAGGTTTATTGATCCCTAGGGTTACTTATCCCCAGGGTTACCACCCCATAGGGTTATTGCAACCTTGGGTTAGCTGTGTCTGTGCCTTAGGAACCTAGGGTTATTGGCCCCTAAGATTAGCACCACACAGACTTAATGACCCCTAGGCTTATGTGGTCATATTACATGCCCCTAGGGTTACGGGCCCCTTGGGTTAGCTCCACCCCCAGGTTTAACATCCCCTACAGCTATGGTCCTCCTAGGTTTAGCAATCTTTAGGATTAGAACATACTAGGTTGATAGGCTCCTTTGTTTATGGGTCACTTAGTGTTTATTGATCACTTAGTGATCCCTAGGGGTTAGTGATCGCAGGGTATGGGCCCCAAGGGTTAGGGCCCCCTAGGCTTATGGACCTCTAGGGTTATGGGCCCCTAAGATCAGTACCAGGTACACTTAACTATCCCTAGAGTACTGGGCCCATAGGGTTATACATGTACAGTTATCGTCCCCCAGTGTTATTGGTCCCTTGGGTTAGCACCCCCTAGGGTTATAGGCCTCTAGGGCAATAGGATCCTATGGTTAGCACCATATAGGGCTAACAACCCGAGGGTTATGACAGCGTAGTGGTATATGCCTTTAAGGTTCTGGGACCTTTGAGTGATACCTCCCTAGGTTTATGGGCCCCTTGGGTTAGCGTTTTCTAGGATTAAGGGCCCCTATGGTTAAAGGTCCTAGAGTGAGTGACTCCTGTAAGTATAAGCCCCTAAGGTTATGGCCCCTACAGTTACGAATCCCTAGTGTTAGCGTCCACTAGGTTTATCAACCACTAGGTTTATAGTTCCCTATGATTAGCAAACCCTAGGGTTATGGATCCCTACCGTTAGTGGACAGTAAGGTCATGGCCCCCCCAGGTTAGAGACCCCTAAGGTTAGTGCCCTGCAGGGTTTTGGGTCCCCTTGAGTTTGGGCCTAGGATTGGCCCCTAGGATTGTTGGGCCTAGGTTTAGCAACCCAAAGGTTTTTGGGCTACAAGGGTTATCTACCCCTAGGGTTAGTGATCCCTAGGGTTATGGGCCCATAGGTTCAGGGATTGGTAGGATTATTGGTTCCTAAGTTTAGCACCCCCTAGGCTTTTGTACTCCTTGGGTAAGTGACCTATAACGTTATGGTACACTGGGTTTAGAACCCCCTAGGCTTACTGCACCTTAGGATATATGACCCCTAGGGTTATGGGCCCCTAGGGTTACCAAACCCTTGAGTTACCAAATCCTTGGGTTAGCAACCCCTGGGGTAATGAGTCAGTGGAAGCATGGGCCCTGAAGTTTAGTGACTGCTTCTGTTAGCACCCATTTGGATTATGGGTCCTCAGGGTTAGCAAGACCGGAGTCTCCAGATGCCTTTACTTTTCACACCAGGGCCGCCAAATGCTTTTCTGTTCAACCCAAGCACCCTGGATGTCTTTCTGTGCATCCCATGCTCCTCTGATTGCTTTTTCATGCACACCAGGGTCTACAAGTGTCTTTCTATTCATCCCAAGGGCATTCATACCGAGGGCTTCTGAGTGCATTTCAGTGTACCCCAGGGCCCTCCAAATGCCTTTCTGTGTGACTCAAGGGCCTTCTGATTGCCTTCATGTGCACTCCATGGGTTTCTGAGTGCCCTTCTGTGCAAAATGTGGGTCTCTGAGTGCCTTTCTGATCGACTCTTGGGGCCTCTCTGTGCCTCTCTATTTGTCCCAGAGGCTTCCAATGCTTTTGTGTTCAAATCAGTGGCATTCAAGGGGCTTTCTGTGCTACCAAAGGGCTTCCAAGTGGAGTTCAGTGGGCTCCAAGGGCATTCAAATGCTTTGCTCTTCCTCCCAGGGGCATCTGAGTGCCTTTCTGTTTGACCCAGGGGCCTCCATGTGCCTTCACATGCAGCACAGGAGCACCTAAGTGCCTTTCTGTTCAACTCAGGGGTTTCCAAGTGCCTTCCTGCGTCCCCTGGGGCTTTGGAGTAGTTGTCTCTGTAGCCCAGAGGTCTCTGAGTGCCTTCCTTTCCTGCCAGGAGCCCACTGTGTGCATTTCTGTTTGATCCAGAGGCCTCTGATTTCCTTTTTGTTTGCCACAGAGGCTTCCAAATGCCTTTTTGTGTGCCCAAGGGGCCTCAGACTATGTTTCTGTGTAGACCAGTCACCTCTGTGTGACTTTCTGTGCAGCTCAGAGACCCCACCTGACAGCATCGATTCCAGGGTCCTGGGTTGCCTTGTGAGGCACAGGACAGCCTTAGGCCCATGAAATAAGGGATGTCTCTTCTAAAGATGTGTTCATGGTAAACACAACTAGATAACTGCTACCAAGATGAGATGGAGAAGGTGTCAGGGAGTGGAGCCAAGGCTGTGGAAGAATACCAGTGAAATCATTGCCCTGGGATAGCTGAGGACAGCATTAGAGGAGAAAGAATGCTACAGATTGCTATTGGCCCGTGATGCCTTCCAACATGGTCCACTGGGATCCACTGATAACCCCATGGCAAGCTTCAGCATAACCCAAGAGAAACGAGTTCCCTACTATCCCTTGTGTTGGTTGTTGTTTTGCAGAGAGTTACGAAAACTTTCAGTGACGGCCAGTGCCAGAGAAACGCTGGGCTGGGTGTTTACACTGGCCAGACAGGTATGGACTTTCCTAATTTCTTCTACTCTGTCGAGTGTTCTCCAAAATGCCAAATAGCACCATCAGGGAGGAGTACATGAATCCAGGACTGCTGAAGATGCACAAGCTATGGGTCATGCTGCCGGCTGTAGCTGCAGTCTCACTTCTCTCTATGTGCTTTCTGGTGTTGAATGACAGGAGAGTGAGGGACAGGGTGGAGGAACAGAATCACAGAATCACAGAATCACTAAGGTTGGAAAAGACCTGTAAGGTCATCAAGTCCAACCATCAACTAACACCACCATGCCCATTAAACCGTGTCCCACAACGCCTCGTCCACATGTTCCTTGAACGCCTCCACGGATGGTGACTCCATGGAGTCACGCACTTCCCTGGGCAGTTTATTCCTGTGTGTCACCACTCTCTCAGAAAAGACATGTTTCCTAATATCCAGTCTAAACCTCCCCTGGCGCAACTTGAGGCCATTTCCTCTTGTCCTGTCGCTAGTCACTTGGGAGAAGAGACCAACACCCACCTCTCTGCAACCCCCTTTCAGGTAATTGTAGAGAGCGATAAGGTCTCCCCTCAGCCTCCTCTTCTGCAGATTAAAAAACCCCAGCTCCCTCAGCTGCTCCTCATAAGACTTGTGCTCCAGACCCCTCACCAGCTTCGTTGCCCTTCTCTGGACACGCTCCAGCACCTCAATGTCCTTCTTGGAGTGAGGGGCCCAAAACTGAACACAGGATTCGAGGTGCAGCCTCACCAGCACCAAGTACAGGAGGCATGATCGCTTCCCTACTCCTGCTGGCCACACTATTTCTGATACAGGCCAGGATGCTGCTGGCCTTCTTGGCCTCCTGGGCACACTGCTGGCTCATATTCAGCCGGCGGGCAATCAACACCCCCAGGTCCTTTTCTGTGGGGGAGCTTTCCAGCCACTTGTCCCCAAGCCTGTAGCATCACGTGGGATTGTTGTGACCCAAGTGCAGGACCCGGCACTTAGCCATGTTAAATCTCATACAATTGGCCTCGGCCCATCGATCCAGCCTGTCCAGATCCCTCTGCAGAGCCTTCCGACCCTCAAGCAGATCAATACTTCCACCCAACTTGGTGTCATCTGCAAACTTACTGAGGGAGCACTCAATCCCCTCATCCAGATCATCAATAAAGATATTAAACAAGACCGGTCCCAAAACAGAGCCCTGGGGTACTCTGCCTGTGACCAGCCGCCAACTGGATTTCACTCCATTCACCACGACTCTCTGGGCTTGTCCATCCAGACAGTTTTTTACCCAGCGAATAGTGCACCTGTCTGTGCCACGATTCGCCAGCTTCTCCAGGAAAATACTGTGGGGGACAGTGTCAAAGGCTTTACTAAAGTCCAGGTAAACAACATCGACAGCCTTTCCCTCATCCACTAGATGGGTCACCTGGTCATAGAAGGAGATCAGGTTGGTCTAGCAGCACCTGCCCTTCATGAACCTGTGCTGGCTGGGCCTGATCCCTTGGTTGTCCTGCACATGCCCTGTGAGCGCCCTCAAGATGAACCTCTCCATAATCTTCCCCAGCACCGAGGTTAGGCTGACAAGCCTGTAGTTCCCCGGATCCTCCTTCTAGCCCTTCTTGTAGATGGGCGTCATGTTGGCAAGCCTCCAGTCATCTGGGACCTCCCCTGTTAACCAGGACTGTTGATAAATGATGGAGAGCAGCTTGGCAAGCTCCTCCGCCAGCTCCCTCAGCACCCTTGGGTGGATGCCATCAGGCCCCATAGACTTGTGAGTGTCCAGGTGGCATAGCAGGTCGTTAACTGCTTCTTCCTGACCGCCCCATGGTCAAAAAAATTAAAATTCCTCCGATGGCACCAGCCTCTGAGCCACGTGTTAACCAGGTTCGCATTCCTGTTCCTTTCAGTGTTCCTCCCTGCCACTGAAGGTATTGAGGAAAACACCACCTCTGCTCCCGATCCCTCAGCCAGTCTCCCCAGCACTCTGAAGTCCCTCTTGATTACTTTTAGGCTTCTTTGTGCAACCTCGTCGCTGCCAACCTGCAAAACCAACAGCGGATAGTAATCAATGGGCCGTACCAGACCAGGGAGTTTCCTAGTAACCTCTCTCATCTGGGCCCCAGGGAGGCAGCAGACTTCCCTGTGGGTTGGGTCTGGTCAGCATATTGGGCCCTCTGTTCCCCTCAGGAGGGAATCGCCTACGACAATTACCCTTCTTTTTGTCTTAGTAGAGGTGGTTGTGATGCGTGGGGCAGACTGTCTTGCCCTAGGCAGCCCCCTGGAAGGACTATCATCCATATCCTCGTTATCCTGGCCCTCAAGTTCCAGAGCCCCATATCTGTTGTGCAGGAGCAGCTGGGAATGTGAGGGAAGCCTGGAGGGGATTCGCCTGCTGCCCCGAGCAGGGACCTGTTTCCATTCCCCTTCGCCTCTTACGTCCCCTCCTTCTGCCCAGCAGCAAGAGGGTAAGGGGCCTCTGTTTCTCGTGGAGCCTCCATCCTCTGCCTTTTCCTCAGGGATAGTAGGGCATGGCTCCACCAGTCTATCTCGCTCTCGCACTCCCTGACACTCCTTAGCTTCTCCACTTCCTCTTTCAGCTCTGCCACCAGGCTGAGCAGATCGTTCACTGGAGTTTTCCATGACTCCTTCTGCTGTGAGTCCCTGTGACAGTTTGCTCTCCCATGTCCAGCAATGGAGTTGTTAGATGATGGGGGAATGAAGGCAACACTTGTTCACTCCCTGCTTTCTTCCTTCCCCCAGCAGAGGAGAGGCTTTCTTCCAGGATCCAAGGGACTCAACAGCATTTGCAATGGAACAAAAAGCTGCAGCTTCTGCACCTCCGGATCCAAGAACACAGGGGAGCACATTATGTTACAGCTTGGGGTTTCATGTGAGGAAGATTCAATAAATCTGTGGCTGTGCAGCCAGCTTCAGAAGCTGAAGTCCATGCATTTATTGTGTGCCCATGTTCTCGCGTCTAAGGATGCTAAGCCCCACCAACAGGCATTCAGGAATGAGCTATTCCTGTGACCGTTGTTGGAGATTCCCGTGAGGGATGGTGCCCATTCTCTCCTAGGCCACTTCCCCCATGATTAGTAGTAACTCTTTAATATCCTCTGATTGCTAGAGCACTGTTTCACACAGAATCACACAGAATCACACAGAATCACTAAGGTTGGAAAAGACCTGTAAGATCATCAAGTCCAACCTTAAAAAAAAAAAAAAAAGCAACCACAAAAAACAAACCACAACACACCAAAAACCAACCCACCCAACACCACACAGCACCATGCCCATCAAGCCACATCCCACAATGCCACATCCACACGCTCCTTGAATACCTCCAGGGAGGGTGACTCCACCACCTCCCTGGGCAGCCTGTTCCAATGTTTCACTACTCTCTCAGTAAAGAACTTTTTCCTAATATCTAGCCTGAACCTCCCCTGGCGCAGCTTGAGGCCATTTCCTCTAGTCCTGTCACTAGTCACTTGGGAGAAGAGACCAACACCCACCTGTCTGCAACCCCCTTTCAGGTAGTTGTAGAGAGCGATAAGGTCTCCCCTCAGCCTCCTCTTCTCCAGGCTAAACAATCCCAGCTCCCTCAGCCGCTCCTCATAAGGCTTGTGTTCCAGACCCCTCACCAGCTTCGTTGCCCTTCTCTGGACACGTTCCAGCACCTCAATGTCTTTCTTGTAGTGAGGGGCCCAAAACTGAACACAGTATTCGAGGTGCGGCCTCACCAGAGCCGAGTACAGAGGCATGATCACCTCCCTGCTCCTGCTGGCCACACCATTTCTGATACAAGCCAGGATGCCGTTGGCCTTCTTGGCCACCTGGGCACACTGCTGGCTCATATTCAGCCGGCTGTCAATCAACATCCCCAGGTCCTTTTCTGTGGGGGAGCTTTCCAGTCACTCGTCCCCAAGCCTGTAGCATTGCATGGCATTGTTAGAAAGGCCCTACAGAGGTATCTGGACAGGCTGGATTGACGGGCCAAGGCCACCTGTATGAGATTCAATATGGTTAAGTGCCAGGTCCTGCACTTTGGTCACAACAGCCCCGTGCAATGCTATAGGCCCTGGGAAGAGTGGCTGGAAAGCTGCCCAGGTGGAAAAGGACGTGGGGGTGTTTTTTGACAGCTGACTGAATATGAGCCAGCAGTGTGCCCAGGTGGCCAAGAAGGCCAATAGCATCCTGGCTTGTATCAGACATAGTGTTGCCAGCAGGACTAGGGAGGTGATCGTCCCCCCGGTACTCAGCACTGGTGAGGCCACACCTCGAATCCTGTGTTCAGTTTTGGGCCCCTCACTGCAAGAAAGACATTGAGGTGCTGAAGCATGTCCAAAGAAGAGAAACAAAGCTGGTGAAGGGTCTTGAGTCTTATGAGGAGCGGCTGAGGGAACTGGGGTTGTTTAGCCTGGAGAAAAGGAGACTCAGGGGAGACCTCATCGCTCTCTACGACTACCTGAAAGGAGGTTGTAGCACGGTGGGTGTTGGTCTCTTCTCCCAAGTAACGAGTGATAGGACGAGAGGAAATGGTCTCAAGTTGTGCCAGGGAAGGTTTAGATTGGATATTAGGAAATATTTCTTCACTGAAAGGGTTCTCAAGCATTGGGATAGGCTGCCCAGGGAAGTGGTTGTGTCACCATCCCTGGAGGTATTTGAAAGGTGTGTAGATGTGGCACTTAAGGACATGGTTTATTGGTGGAGTTGGCAGTGTTAGGTTAACAGTTGAACTGGATGTTCTTAAAGGTCTTTTCCAATCTAAACAATTCTATGATTCTATGATTCTGTGATTCTATGATTATGACATGAGTTAGGATAGTCCTGATGATTGACCTAACTCAGTGTGCTTTCTAGAGGGGCCTGACACAGAGTTTGAAGGAGTTACGGCTAAGGGAAAAGGCAGGGCTCGCCAGAGGAGTTTAACAAGTTTCCAGCAGTTCAGAAGTTGCAGCCTCATTTGAGAGCTAATTAAGCAATGCTCCCTCGTTGCAGTCCTTGGGGAGAGCTGAACTGTGTCTGGGTCCTTAAAGGATGCTATCAACCTCAGGCCACTGTGCAGAGTCACTTAAGGAGCTGTGGGAAGAAGAGGGTAAGGGCAGAAAAATGCCTGAGCCCTATCTCGAGGGTTGCAGAGAGCCCAGGAAAGGTAAAGACATGATTGGGAAGAGGCAGAGGGTGAGATTCCGATCTTTGTCTTTGTACCCAGGCACCATTAGTGCAGAGGTCACCCATTTATGCTGAGGACTGCAGGTCATTGCTGGATGTGCTGAGTCCAGGTACTGTTGATTTTGCTGCAGTGTATGCACTGAAAGTTTGTGAGTGAAAGCTGAGTCTTAGCCCTGTCCTTTGCTGCATGTGTCCCCACTGCAACTCCCTCTTTTCCCCAGACACCCCAAGCCCCAGCACTGCTGTAGAGGGGCTGGTGGTGCTGAGTTGCAGCTGGGCTGGGGTGTGTTTGTGAACAGATTTCCTGAGCCCTTCTCTTTTCCACCCACAGGGCTCTGTCCTTTCTCAGCCTTCTCCTTTTTGTCTCTATCCCTCTTTGTCCCTCAGGCCAACCAGTGGGGAGGGCTTCACTCATCCTAGTCAGCTATGCTAAAGCTGGTTGTCTTCATCACTTCCAGAAGCAAACCATTGCAGCTCAGGAGGTGGGTTTGACAATGTTTAGAGTAAAAAGTATTTCAAGGAGCACTTCTCAGGAGTTTCTCAAGCATGGACTTTCCCTGGCTGTTAACTCAGGCATGTCCTGGGCATTGCCTATGCCCCTGACCCCGCTCTTGTCCCACCTCATCCCCAGCTGCCCCAGGGACACCCCTCCTGGTGCCCGGCAGTGCTGAGCATGGAGCCCCACAAGTACAGCTGGCCATGCAGAGGTCTTGCAGCTCAGCTGGGTGGACAGTAGGGCAGCCCCAAAGCCCTCATGAACCACCGTTGAAGCAGGGAGGATGGGAAATGAATGGTCCTCCCTATTCTTTTCCTTTCTTCCCTGCACAGTGTCTCCTGCATGCTGCCTGATTGATGCACAGGTACACTTTTCTTTAATTTACTTTTTCCTTCTTTGTCACCTTCTCCTCTACTGTTTCACACACAACGTGGGTTCAAGTGTCCTCTGTCATGATCTTATTGAAAAGCCCGTCTCCATCTGAGCTGGAAACTCTTTACCTGCTCTTTGTCAATGCAAGAAATTGGCCTGCTCAGGGCAGGAATAATCTCCTCTGAAGGGCAGTGTTTCACCCAGCTGAGACCACTCACCCTGTGCTGTGCTCAGCTTTCTCCTAGTTGAAAAAAGCATATCTGCCTTGATATTTTTACAGAAACAATGTGTTTCAAATCATGGCACTAGTTTTCCTTGAGACACTGTTTCCTTGTCAGAGAGCAAAGGATCTCAGTTCTCAGCAGCTTATTCTGATTATGTTGAGGAAACTACTGAGCATGAGAACACAGGTCAAAATGTGAGCAAATGCATATGATGTTTTTATTCCAGTCTGAAGAAGAGGCAGCTCTGCAAGGCAAGTCACTCCTGTGGTCAGAGGGAGTGCTCTTGGGACAAGAAGGTTTTGCCTTCTTGTCCCGGTTTTCCCCTTTTGATGTGGAGGGAGGCAAAAATGAACTATGAACAAAGGAAAAGTAAATGAGATTTCAGTTGGTTTGGGGTTTTTAGCAGCAATGTCCCTCACAGATTTTCTTCAGCTTAATGCAGAAATACATGTATTTTCTCACAGGCTTCCTTCCTGGCAAGTGGGAAAAGAAAGATAAACAAAGCTGTATGGAAAAACACAAAGAGGACAATCAGACATCTCCCATGGAGTTCCTGCTGCTGGGAATGGGGAATACGCCCACACTCCAGATTCCTCTCTTCCTACTATCACTCATCATTTATTTGGTGACTGTGATTGGGAATATCCTCATAGTTGTGCTGGTGGTGTCAGAGCAGCATCTGCACACCCCCATGTACATTTTCCTGGGCACTCTGTCCTCCTTGGAGACCTGGTACAGCTCCACCATCCTGCCACGGCTGCTGGCTAGCTTCATAACAGGGGACAGGACCATCTCTGTTCATGGCTGTATGGCTCAGTTCTACTTCTTCAGCTCTTTTGTAGCCACTGAATGTTACCTGCTGGGGGCCATGTCCTATGACCGCTACTTGGCTATATGCCAGCCCCTCTCTATGTAAGCCTCATGACCTGGAAGATCTGTCTACAGCTGGTGGCTGCATCTTGGCTAGTGGGTATGCTGGTGTCTGCAACAGTCACAGCCTTTTTATCCCAGATGAATTTCTGTGACCATAAGACAATCGACCACTTCTTCTGTGACTTTACCCCTCTGCTGGAGCTTTCCTGCAGTGACACCAGTGTGGTCACACTCGTATCTTTCATTGTGTCTTTCCTGAGCATTATCTTCCCCTTCTTTTCTACACTGGTCTCCTATGTATGCATCATAGCTGCCATCCTGAGGATCCCATCCAGCATGGGCAGGCAGAAGGCCTTCTCCACCTGCTCCTCTCACCTCATTGCTGTCACTGTTTTCTATGTCACCCTCCTCATTGTCTACCTGCTGCCCAGAACAGCTCCGCTGAGGCAGCTCAACAAAGTGTTCTCCTTTTTCTACACCATCCTGACGCCCCTGGTCAATCCCCTCATCTATAGTCTGAGAAACAGAGAGTTCAGGGAGGCCCTGAGGAAAGTGCTCAGGAAAGTCACAGCCAGCACCTAGGGTGCACAGTAATGTTTTGTCTGCAGGAATGCATCATTTGTTCTTTTGGTTTGTGTAAGTAGTTAGGACTTTGACAGGCATGTGGTGTCCAATGCCCCAGACATTGCCTTAGGAGCATGCACTATTGAGCATGTTTCTGAGATGGGAAGGGACAAAGGGAAGAGATTTCCTTTGAGAAGGGTGTAGGAGACAATTGGGTAAACTATGCTTCTTTCTTTAAAGTTAATAACTTGCTTCTTTCTTTAAAGCCAACTGGTGATTCCTTCTTTATGTGCAGTGGAAATGTTCTCAGTTTTCTTTCTGTGAATGGAATAAAGGGATTGTTGATGAAATGTGATCTCCATCAATTCTAGAACTCTGCATGCCAGCCAGTGACTCTGGTCACTGCTGTGTTCAGTGGAGAGGCCTATTTCAGCACAGCTGCCCACCCCCATGCAGTTACTTTTCATGACCTCAGATGCTCTCAGGTCTTCCAGAACTGGTTATGTGGCTGGCACATAGAGCAAGGGACTTAGGAAGGGATCTGCTGGGCTTTAACAGCAGCAGGTGACAATGGAGGGAGGAGGGAGACGTGGGGGCATCAGAAAGTGTGCCCTACAGCACTCGCACCTACAGGCAAGGACTCCAGAGCCAGTCTGTCAGTTATGCAGCCAGTCTGAGGCTCATTATAACACAAGCCAGATGCAGGTTGCCTTCACAGCACCATGTTCTGTCCCTGATGTGCCCAGGGAACCTGTGGAATAAATAACAGGTAAAGAAGGCTCCTGAGTTAGCATTTAAAACAAAATTGTTGCTTTCCCTCACTCATGTCTTTCCCTCCCCCATCACACATTCCAGCTGTGCTCCTCTGGCTCCAGCTCCAGCTCTGCTGGTGTACCTTCACCTTGGTGTAGAAAGAGTGGGCCAACCCCAAGTCCCACACTGCCTCCAGCCTTTGGCTGAGACAGGTTCCCTCTTCACCTCTCCTTTCTTTCTGGGAAGCCTCTACCCAGCTCTTCTCCAGAGCCAAGGGCTTAGGTGGGCTCAAAGCCTCTCAGATGTTAAGTCCTGTTTGCAGGTTGTCATTAGAGATTTAGAGGGTCACAAGCTCAGCCTTGGCTGTTCACTGAGCAAGAAGGGCACTCGGTGGAGGCTTCAGCAGTACTGAGATTGTTTCCAGGTAAAATTCACAAAGAGAGGAGGAGAAAGCCCAAGCTCCACTTCCAAGAAAAGAGACAGGAGGTGCTGGGGATCATCTGGCCAAAGACTCCTCATAACAGGGGAATCCCTTCCCACCATTCTAGAGAAGAGATCCCCTTATAGATTTCCAACATTACTGGAGTGCCCAAGTACTCAAAGTAAGTCCTTTGCTCTCCATTCCCTGCCCTCCTGGATGGCCTGCCTGGTGGCCATGACTGGGGCCATGTTGATCGCAGTACTTGTGGGGATTACTCAGAACAACACTACCCTGCCCTGCCCTGGAGACTGCCCATCCTGTCCAGTCAGTCCATGGTACTCATTGAGGTCCAGGGTGATGCAGCCAGGCTGCATCGAGATGGCAGAGAAATCTGTTGCCTGTTAAGAAGGGCATTGCAATTCAGGTGGGGTTTGACCTTGCTCTTGAGGGAGGGATTTCTTCCTGAAGTACCAGGAGCAGCAACATGGACAGCCACATCTGAAGGAGTTACCCAGAATTTCTGTGATGCCTTTTGGGAGAGAAGAGCCTCCTTTTTCTAACAAGATTCAGAATAAAGGAGTCCAGTCCCCCTTTCTTGTCTCAAAGCATCAGGAGAGTTTAGGCCCCCCTTCTCGAGGAACCAAGCTGTCTTCTCTATCCCACAATCCCCATTAGGGAGCACAAGAGTCCAGACCGGGTGTGGTGTTTCCCGCACCCAAAACCATAGGCACCACTGCAGCCCAGAGGCAACCACCAGGCAAAGTTTCAGTATCCCCCCTCAGCTGGGGTCAATGGTCTGCTGCGGGGACACAGGGTTGGTGTCTACAGACAGACTTCCCTTCCCAGATTCTCTTCTTCCACTCCCTTCACTTTTCCCCTTCCTTGCGTGATTCATCCTCAATCATAAGCACAGCCCTGGAATTGCTGGCTCTTCAGGAATAAGAGGCAGGGAAAGGGAGGAGTTGGAGTTGTGCTTTGTGCAAAGGAGTGGCTCAAATGCCCAGCACTTTGCCCTGGGGCAGGTGCTGATTCAATCAAAAGGTAAGGATCAGAGTGCAGACCCATGTGTGTGACCTGGTGGAGGACATCTGTTGTAGACCACCTGATGAAGGTTAGGAAGAGGATGAAGTCTTTAGACAGCAAGTAGAAGTGAAACAATTAAGGCTCTAGTACCCATGGGTGACATTGAAGACCGTAGACCTCTGCTAGAAGGGTATGGCTGAGGGGAAGGAGGAAGGTAATCCCTGACTTGATTATGGGAGATGCTCTACTGGATTGGTTTTGAACTGTCGCGTTAAAGGGCAAGGCAATTTGGCAGAAAAGAAACCCCCTTGCGTTCCAGCTTGTCCTCAGATATCAGAGGGGCTGGGGGCGGCTAGGCTTAGATTCTGAGTGATGCCCGATTTTTCTGTGTTACAAGTCCGGTCGCGTTCAATGTATTGAACTCTCACGATGATGGATACACTCGTAACACTGTACACTTTCAGTCTAGTCGTGTTCCATGAACTAGCACGGCCACACTTAAGGGATTTGGTGGCGTTCAATGAGAACTCTCATGGCTAGATTAGTGAATAGTGCAGTTTATTGAAGCAACAGATACACAAGTTCTTTTGGATTGCTGGTGATAAAATTACTGCTTGCAAAGCATGTGCAAATACCAAGAATATCAGTAATATAGCCTGGCTACAAAAGCATTAAGCTATAAAGCAACTCTATAGAGATTTCTAAGTTTTCCGGGGAAGCACTCGGTATAACCAAGTGTTCGAATCTTACCCAAAGGCATCCCTGTGGGGGGGAAGAGAGGCTCAGCCCGTCGACTGATCCCAGGTGTCAAAGGTGGTCTGCGATGGTATCTTCCCTGGCATCCTTCCTCTCTTAAGCCATTTTTATATTATTTGTCCTTACAGGTGGTGCCTGAGTGACTCTAGTCATACATACCTCTATTGTAATTGGTGTAAAAGTTTCTCGTTTACTTTTAAAGGTATAGACTAAGAAAAATTCAGAGCGCAAGCTCAGTGAGGGGTGGTCGCACCTTGGAGGTGGGTAGCTTTGGGATGGAGGTGTGTTTTCTGGTATTATAATGAGATTATAATGAGCAAAGTTCACCCAAAGGACAGTATTTTGTCAAAAAATGACAGACTGTTGGCTCAGGGTGGTAAATATGCAGCTCAGGGTAGTAAATATGCAGCTTGTCAGTTCCATAGTACCTTCGAGTTCCCGTCTTATCACAGAGCCTGGCTGCGGTGTCTCCACTCCACTCCACCCTCCGTGTAGTTTCTCTTAGAGTCAGCGCACCAAGCTCCCTTGGTGTTGACAACATCTAAGGTTGCCTAGGGAACTTCTGTGGGATGGATTCCTTGCATGTTCGCCACACTCCACCCTGAAGATTTCTTCAATGCTGTACCTTTAATTTAAATTTAATTCCTAAATTACCTCCAGCAATTATTCCACATGAACAAAAAGACAAGACAGGACTGGCTGAGGAAGTGAAAGTGGATTGCAGTTTTGACTACAGTGTGAGTGATGGAGTTGAACAATCTGAGAGAAATGAGAAAGACTAATTGTAGCATCCCACCCTGGATTTAAGAAGACAAGATTTGGGCTTGTTCAGAGATCTTCTTTCCAGGCTGTCCTTGAAGAATCTTTCGCAGGGGAAAGAATGCCCCAAGCAGCTGACTAATCATCATGGACAACCCCCTCAATGTAGAAGAGTAGTACATTGCAATGGGCAGGAAGTCGAGCAAGAGTTGTGCTAGGCAGCATGGATGAACAGGGAACTCCTCATGGAGCACCAAATGGAAGAATGCAAAAGGTGGAAGCAAGGACAGGCTACCTGGAGAAATAGAGATACATGGCCTGAACGTGCTGGGATGGAGCAAGGAAGGCCAGAGGTATGAATTCAGTCATTTAAAGTTAGTCCCTGCCTTTTCCCCCAAAACAAATGAACAAACAATCAAAAACATTCAAGAGGATCAGGAAGTGACTTAGACTGACAATCTTTTATCATGGGAAGGAAAAGAAGTATGTACGTATACACTTAAGACCCTGTGCTCTAGTTGGGATGGGAAAAACTGCTCAGAGGCAGGGAAATGATAGACACACTCAAGTGAGAAATAAACAAAGATTTGAAACCATGGAACATGCCATGGGCTGGACTGTCCATTCTCATTAAAGGGCCATATCTCTGTGTGTGAGTTGGTCTCACTTCAGTTAGCCATCCATAAACACACATATATACACACATCTTTTTACCAAATCTTCTGTTAGATCACTTACAGAAACATTTAACTTACAGGGTATCTATTTTTCATTTATTCACTTATCCACATGCCAAAGCTGTGTGAATCAGATGAGATGGATCAGTCTCTCTGCACGGTGAGTCCTGGCTTCCTACAACTTCTTCCATCCCTCCAAGTCTCTGAGGCCTTTAACTTCATTCTGGAGCCCTATCACTGCCCAGTCTTGGTACATTATGGCCTTTAAGGGCCACAGATGTGTTCACAAGGTTCTTGTGAAGGCTTGCTTGGGGTCCATGGGGGTTAGATTGTTGCCCTAGGAGGGATAAGTTACCTCCTGACACGCTGCCACAAGCATCAGTCCCAGAGGGCAATGAGAAGCAGGAAAGAGAATCTGAGGCCAATGGAGAATTGCTTGTTAAAAGGAGGAGCTCAGGTGGTTCAGTTCATGGAGCAGGTTCTCCAAGTAGGAGGTAAAGAAGAAAGCCCCATTGATGACCCTATTCCCACCCTGTTCCTGCTGGGTCCCTAGTGTCCTCTTTCACCATGGGGAACCTCATGCCTCTTCTGGAAAATTCTCTATTATCCCTGATTTGCACGGAGGCCTTCAGTCCCACCATATCCCAAGGTCTCACCTCTAGGTAAAAATTCCTTTCTGTTTCTGGGCTCAAACTTGCTGGTAAGCATTTCTTTAAGACCTCAACCAACAACTTGTTTCTCACTGCCTTCCTTCAAACCTCTCTCCCAGCCCTTCATACGGCCCGGGGCTGCCTCCCAATTGGTACCCACTCACCCTTCAGAAAAGGCCTGGGTCTTCCTAGATTGTTCTCATGCGTGTTACCACCTTCATGGCTCCCTCCAGAGTTCTTAGCGAGCATTTTGGTCTGCCTTTAAGGCAATATGACCATCTTTTATGAAACATTTTTCTCTTTAGTACTCTTGTATGAAGGAACAATAGTCACAGAAGAGCACCAAATACATCAAAAGAGATGCTGAGTGAAGTGCCAGTAATAACCAGGGGAGTTTCCCCCAGGCCTATGGCTTCATGGCAAGAAGTGTCTTCCGAGAAGGGATCTGACCTCTGCCACTCTCTGCAGAGGGAAATCGGCAGCCTCCATGCCAGCTGAAGACTCAGGGTGCGATTTTTGCAAGACAACCCTTCATCTGACCCATTTTAAATATGTATTTGAGGATGGAGTGTCATGCCTTCGCTTCCAAATACAGGTTAAATTAGCATTGCCTACATAGAATTTCCAGAGTGGCTACCAGAGATTTATGGCCCCTATCCTGGACCTGCAGGAAGATGGGGAAGAGTTTGACTCTTGAATTGGGACCTTTTCCCTCCCAGGGCATGTGAACCCAACGTCACACAAGGGACAAGAAATGAAAACAGCCCATAGGTAATAGAAATTCTTCTTCAGGGACAGAGAATTTGTGAATCCAGATGATACTGTTTCATCTCGTTTTTCTCACCTTTGTTTAACTTGACTCTCAACCTTTATGTACTTAGTCTGATTCTGCACTTTGAAACTGTCTCTGTAAAAAACAAGCCCAATGTGTTTTTTGGGAGGCATTGAAGTGGGTTTCCATGTGCAGGGCAGCTTTGCACAATACCTGCACTTGGAAATGGGTGAAGCTGTGGGGACCACCAATGGGCAAAGTGAATGCTTTACTTCAGACTGTATTTTGTCTGCACATGGTACAAAAAGAGGAAAGCTGCACATGCAGTGGATCTCTTGAGAAGGAGGATGGAGCCACGCATCATGTAAAGTGATACAGTTGAAACTGGCATGTAGAGAAGAACTTTGCAGGGAAGGCTTTGTGAATGAGAAACCCGACTTTACCCAGCTTAAATGTAGAGATTGAACAGTGTACTGAACTGATATGGAAAAGTTTCCCCGGGAAACAGAGTTTGGGTAAGAGAAGGTTGGAGAGGTTTCAGGTAATCCTTTGAGGTTCTGTGCAGGCTGCGCTTTAGAACTGAGGAAAAGCTCAGAAGCTCTCAAAGATGCTTTGGAATTCGTGGTACTACCACTAATAACGGTAACAGTGCAATGTGGTAACAGAATTTCTTTTTCTTCCTGATGGTGAACTGAAGTTCTTTTTATTATTTTTCCTTTCAGTCAGTCTTGGTTGTCAAAAAGAGAAAAAGATCTGCAACTTTTCATTATTTCGCCCCCTACATGGAATTTGTAAGAAAGTGACCTTTCTCTTACCCTTCTTTCTGTATCTATCAAGCAATGGCTTCATGTGCTGGCGATGCCATCACGTCATCCCTGTTTATGAGCTGGGCAAATGGTTATGAGCTGTATGGCAGAAATGAAACAAGGACTCTGACTGGGCTAATCTCAGTTGCTGGAAGAGAGGGAGATGGAGGGGTTTTTCAGTTTCCACATTCCCTGCTGCAGAGTTAAACCTTCAGAGATACAAATTGGAGATAAAAGCTTTAAACTAGTATAACCCATAGATCACTTTTGACGTGATGTGTCCCCTCACCACTTTTAATCATTGGCATCAAGACACCTGTCTGCCTTTAATTTACTCTCCTCCCATGGCCAATAAATGGTAAGAGGTGGAAAAGAGAGAGGAAGTAATTACTGTTGTTTTCAGTCCACATACAGCTGAATTTACTCATATTTTCACAGCTAACATTCAATTCTACTACAAAACTTGCTGAAAGTATTCAGATAAAGGGCGGTTCTCTTTTTAAAGAATAAAGAGGGCCTAGTCTAACATCATCAAAAACACGTATCTGTACTGCAGACATCACTCAATTTGGATGACTTAGTCCAAGCCTTACAATTAGGCAGGATGAATTCCATCCCTGGAATAGATCACACATAAGCTGAAGGCACTCCCCTCCAGCTGCCCAGCTTTGGCTGTGGCATGGTGAGAACTTCCTAGGCCCAGCTGTAGAAGCGCTGCGGTGCTACAGCTGTGCTGGGCCTCTGTGTATCAGCCAGGCTCTGGCACTTGGAGGGACAGGTTGTTGTGCCATTGTACACCCCATAAAAGATCACTTCTGGAAGTCAGTCTGAGACAAAACCAATGAGGTCCATGGCTGGGCATGGCTGTACCTTTGGCTGCTGCTGGAGACCAGTGTGACCACAGTGTAGCTCAGGCCAGGACTGAAACGCAGGCCATGGCTTCAATGGGCTCCTGGTCTCATGGACCCAAGAGGGTGGAGGGTGAAGTGTGAGGGTAGAGGACCCCAGTAAGGATGGTCAAGCAAGTTAAGGCCTATGGGTGAGGGGCCAATATGCCGACCAGACCCAACCCACAGGGAAGTCTGCTGCCTCCCTTGGGCCCAGGTGAGAGAGGTCGCTAGGAAACTCCCTGGTCTGGTACGGCCCATTGATTACTATCCGCTGTTGGTTTTGCAGGTTGGCAGTGATGAGGTTGCACAAAGAAGCCTAAAAGTGATCAAGAGGGACTTCAGAGTGCTGGGGAGACTGGTTGAGGGATCAGGAGCGCAGGTAGTGTTTTCCTCAATCCCTTCAGTGGCGGGGAGGAATGCTGATATGAATAGGAAAGCGAACCTGGTCAACGCGTGGCTCAGAGGCTGGTGCCGTCGGAGGAATTTTGGGTTTTTTGACCATGGGGCAGTCTACACAGCACCGGGCGTGCTGGCTGCAGACGGTGTTCAACTATCGTCAAGGTGGAAAAGGATCCTCGCTTATGAGTTGGCGAGCCTCATCGAGAGGGCTTTAAACTAGATTTGAAGGGGAAAGGGGATGAAACCAGGCTGCCGAGAGATAAGCCTAGGGGTGGCATGCTGATGTTGGGGGTGAAATTGATAGCCCAGCTCGAGTGCATCTACTCTAATGCACACAGCATGGGCAGCAAACAGGAGGAGCTGGAAGCTATTGTGCAGCAGGACAGCGATGACGTAGTCGCCATCACAGAAACATGGTGGGACGACTCGCATGACTGGAGTGCTGCGATGGATGGCTATAAGCTCTTCAGGAGGGATAGGCAAGGAAGGAGAGGCAGTGGGGTGGCTCTATATGTTAGTAAATGTTTTGATTGTATAGAGCGCGACGATTGTGATGACAAGGTTGAAGGTGACATGCGGAAACAAACTTTACAACTCAGAAAGAGTTATAAGCGGGCATGTTTATTATGGCACCGGGTGCAAGGGGATTTCTCCTCAAAGCTTGCACACCATTTCGGCAAGCAGTTGGATATTTATTACACTACACCATACATATTCATAGGGTTTCATAATACATATGTATAAGTTGGGGGCGGAGTTGATTCAGAAACTGCGCAGGCTCAGGTCTGTCTCTGGTGGTCTTTTACTTCAGGGTGGTCTTTTACTTCTTCAGGGGTCTTATCTTCTTCTTCCTCTTCTGTACTCTAGATGAACTTTAGTCTTTTACTCATGCTCTCTTCTTACTTGTTGATTTCAGCAGTTTTTAACAAGTCCTAGTCAGTTCTGTGGTCAGACTAACCTTGCAGCTCCTGTTATCACTCCCTTTGTTCAGCAGGTAGTTCTTGACAAATCCCTGATAAACTTAACCCTTAAGAGACGTTACAGGCACCAGCCTTGGTAAGTGAGTTTTAGAAAGAATAAACAAGAAACAATATCTAAGTGAATAAACAAGAACCAATATCCAAATGATTAAAAGCAGATAGTTATGTCTCTGTATCAATTCCCCCCTTTTTCTTTCCCCTAAGTGAATTCTTTTGCTTTTAAAAGTGGTTCGTTATGTTTCATCATTATTTTTAGTGCCCATACTTGTCCAATAAGTTCCTTTAGTTTACACCAAAGGATAAGATTTACTATTGTTAATGTTGTTGTAGCTATTAGTCACACCAATATCGGGTGGGTCATTATGTTTAAGATTTTGGTAGCTGACAGGGAATAACCCCTAAACACATCCCACCAATTGTGCTCTCCGTCTGACTTCACTCATTCCACCTCTTGGTGTATTTCCTCTGCATCATGATGGACAGTAATTAAAGTCTTTCTTCCACTTTCTTGAACTTGTTTTAACACCATTTTTAAATTTTTATGATGCAATAGTTTTCTTATTAGAGTGAGATTCATTCCAATAGCGGTGGGCTGTATATCCTGAATCAACGTATAATTAAATGGTAGCAATTGATAAGTAGTAACAGGAGCTGTGTAGTTAAAATCACATCCTGTAAGACTAACAAAGTTACAAATACAAATATTTGAATGGTTGCTCGTGTCCACCATTTGATCATCTACTTGTACAAAATCACATTGAGTTCTCAGACAAACACATCCCATACCCCTGTAAGTTATGATGGTTCTTAGGGTCTTATTGGGATGCACCTCAAAGTGACAAACATTTTGTTCAGTGTCAAGACAAATATCTTGCCCTTTGATGGTGCTTCCTTCATAAACAAATCCTCGCTGGTCTTGTACGACACAGACCTCGACATCAATAGTTTGCCACTTATTTCTATTTTTCGTAGCACATACCCTATGTTCTAAGGGATAAAGTACAGTTCCATGGTCATTTAATCCTAGCGCAACAATTGTGTATATGTTATATACTAAAGCTTTATATATTGTTAGTACAAAAGCTGTAGATGTGTTGTTAGTAGGGTCAAAGGTAAAATTAACCAAATGCCACCACGATTGGAATCTCCTTTCAAATTCCTTTGCGTTATTCCAAATCACCTTTCGGATTACTTCTGGTAGGATTTCGTCCTCACCTTCTCTGATGATTGCAGCCGCTATTGTCTGTATCCGTAATTGAGCTTGGATACAACTAAGTGCTGTAGAAACATTAGTCTGAGCCATGTCTAATGCATATATAATTAGTTCATCATCCTTTTCATTAAGCTTTTCCCACTGTGGTCACACATTTGCTGTAAACCATTGACCGGTTCCTAAAGTTAGGAGGGAAGATCTTAAAGGGTTCTGTATTTTGTTCAGATCACTGGTCACTGTGACGAGTTTGTTCCTTATTATCTCAGTATCTATACTATTTAAAACTCCCAACCCTGTTCCAACTACACCAATTGCATGTCTTTTTTTTTCTCATTCAGGAAGGAAGGGTCCTTTTATGTAACCATGACATCCACCCCGTATGTAAGGGTCTTATAAATGTCGAACAAGTTGGTTGAACGGTGGAAATATCGTCTGTATTAATAATTCCACTCGTTTAAGAGACCATATTGGATTAGACATTGCCTGTTGCTGACCGACATTTAATTATGTATGGTCCTGTCGGATACGCATATGGACCCATTTGCTCAGGCTCTGTGGGACTTGATTTAGTAGCCTGAGTCGAGGAAGTGTAGGCAGGGGGAGTAGTGGTTTCCTGTGGTGTCTGCAACTGAAATCTAAAAGTTAGATCTTGGGCCCCCTCTTGAGTTGCCCCCAGACATACTATGGTCACCGTTTGAGTTATATTGAAGGGATACCAACAAACCTCCTTTCTTTCACGTATCGTGCTGCCTGTTCTATTGGCTGAATCCCAGACAGCACTGCTCTTGACAGTAATTTGGGTCTGAAGAGAAGGCGGGTTACTTACATTAAGGAGTCTACAACCTTTCTGAACCTCCTTTCCTTTCCCAATTGTCCAGGTATAGACCGAATCTATTCTTTCCTATTCAGTTGTTTGCAGTGTCATGTTATTATTATATATTACCACAGTTGCCAAATTCAACCCATTTAGATCCTTTCCTGAGCTTCCTGTATACCCAAAATAAGCATTTGTCCAAGGCCACTCCCAAGCACTTATTAGGTTACAGTTCAGCAGAGCCATAAGAACCCATATCATTGCTTTTGAATGCGAAGCTTCAGTGGTCCCATAGGTGTCGATTACCATTGTGGCTTAGGGGCTTTCTTCACTCTGGTGTGATACACCCACGAGGTCTGCTCTTTAATCTTGATCGCTGTATGGGATGTCAGCAGCACCTGGAAGGGGCCTTCCCATTTTGGTTTCAGAGGTGGATCTGTAAAGGACTTCACATACACATAATCACCAGGCTTAATATCATGCACCGGCCCATCAAGACCTTGGGCTCTGGTTCCTAAGACAAGTTTCTCTATCTCCCGAAGTTGTTTTTGCAGGTTTACAATATAATCAGATAACGTTTCGTCTCCAGTCTGAGTTGATATTCCCGCCTGTACAATATAGGGCCTCCCGTACAATATTTCAAAAGGACTCAATCCCTCTTTAGTTCTGGGCTTAGTTTTAATCCTCAGGAGTGCCAAAGATAATGATTGTGGCCAAGATAATCCGGCCTCCTGCCCTAATTTTACAATCTGTAACTTAATTAAGTGGTTCATCTTTTCCACTTGACCACTTGCTTGTGGCCTATATGAGGTATGTAACTGCCAGTCGATTCCCAAGAGTTTACTAACCTGTTGAACAATTTTTGCCATAAAATGAGGTCCTCTATCCGAGGAGATTGTTGCAGGAATCCCGAATCTTGGTATTATTTCTTGTAGTAGTGCTTTAGTTACCTCCCTAGCCTTATTAGTTTGGCAAGGGAATCCTTCTGGCCAGCCTGAAAAGGTGTCTGTTCAAACCAACAGATATCGAAACCTCCCTTTTCTTGGAAGTTCTGAGAAATCAATTTGCCACTGCGGCCCTGGATAGTTTCCTTTCCCTATTTGTCCAGGTTGGACTTTAGGGCTTAATTTAGGATTATTTTGCAAACATATTTCACACTGCTGTGTCACTTGTTTAACAGTGGTGTAGAGGTTCCGGGCAACTATACGCTGACTCAAATGTTTATACAATGCCTCAGCTCCCCAATGGGATTTCCTGTGTTCTGCTGTAACTATGGCCCACAATAATGCAAATGGGATTGTTATTTTGCCCTGTGGAGTCTTTCCCACTTACCTTTCTCTATTTCTCCACCTAAGTCTTCAACTAATTTCTGATCTTCTTTGGAATACCTGGGTTCACAATCAATTTGTATTTTACTGTCTGGCACCAAAGGCTGCACCTCTAATTCACCTTTCTCACGAATCTGCCATAGCATTGCCCATCTCTTGAGTGGTATCTCCTTTCTGATGAGCCTTGCAATGCATGATATCCACTTTTTCGGGTTGATGCACAGCTTCCAGGAGCCTAAGAATTTCTTCAACATGTTTTATATGTTTCCCTTGGGTGGATAGGAGTCCCCTTTCTTTCCATATGGCTCCATGGGCATGGACTACCCCAAAAGCGTGTTTGGAGTCGGTCCAGATACTAATCTTTTTGTCTTTGGCTAGCTCCAACACTCGGGTTAAAGTGATTATTTCTGCTTTTTGTACCAAGGTATTTGGGGCAAGGGCTGCGGATTCTATTACCTGATTCACGGTGGTTATTGTATACCGTGCTCTGCGGACGCCTTGTTGAATAAAGCTACTTCCATCTGTGTACCAGGAATCCTCAGCGTCTTTCAGTGGCTCCTCCTTTAGATCTGGTCGGCTGGAATAGACCGCTTCAATTGTTCCAGGCAGTCATGTGATACTGGTTCTCCCGTGGTTCCACTGAGGAAGGTTGCTGGATTGACAATGTTAGTAACAATTATTTCCACATCATCCTGTTCCACCAGAACAGCCTGATATTTAAGGAATCTCTGTGGGGAGAGCCAGTGCCCCCCTTTTACCTCTAGTACTGTAGATAAAGTATGAGATAGCACTGTAATCTTTTGGCCCAATGTAAATTTACATGCTTCTTGAATATTTAGCACCAATGCTGCTACCGCCCTTAAGCAGCTAGGCCAACCTTTACTTACTTCATCAAGTTGTTTGGAGAAATACGCCACTGCTCTTCTATATGGTCCCAATTTTTGGGCTAGGATTCCCAGGGCTATTCCCTGTTTCTCATGGGAGAACAACCAGAATGTCTTAGTAATATCTGGTAATCCCAAAGCAGGGGTTTCCATTAATTTCCTTTTCAGTTGCTGGAATGCTCTTTCTGGTTCCCCATTCCAGGTGAGGTCTTTTGGATTAGATTTCAATAGTTTATAGAGTGGCCTTACCAAGAGTCCGTAGTTATAGATCCATAGACGACACCATCCCGTCATACCTAAAAATGTACAGAGTTCTTTAGCCGTCTGTGGTCGAGGAGTTTGGCAGATGGCCTCCTTTCTTGCTGTTCCTAGGGTCCTTTGGCTAGCAATTATCTCGTATCCAAGGTAAGTTACCTGCCGCTGAGCTATTTGGGCTTTCTGTGGAGAGACTCGATAGCCGTAAAGTCCAAGGAAATTTAGCAGACTGACTGTCCATATTATACATAGTTCTTTTGTTTTAGTGGCTATCAATAGATCATCTACATATTGTAATATTATTCCATCTCCATGTGGTTGCTCCCTCTGTTCCAAGTCTTTGGCTAGTTGGTTCCCAAAAAGAGTGGGGCTATTTTTAAACCCCTGTGGTAACACAGTCCATGTTAGTTGTGTCTTTCTCCCAGAGTCCGGGTTTTCCCACTTAAATGCAAACAGCAACTGGCTCTCTGGACTCAAAGGTAGACAAAAGAAGGCGTCTTTCAGGTCCAGTATGGTAAACCAGGCCAATTCAAGTGTCAATTTAGTTAATAATGTATATGGGTTTGCCACAACAGGATGCAGATCCTCAACAATTTTATTAATGGCTCTGAGATCCTGTACTATTCGATAACTACCATCCGTCTTTTTGACAGGTAGAAGGGGAGTGTTATAGTCCAATTCACATTCTGTTAGTAGCCCATATTTGATAAATCGGTTGATTATTGGTCGGATTCCTTCCCTATCTTCAGTTCTGATGGGATATTGCTTAATTCTTACAGGCCGCACCCCTGATTTGAGCCTGACCATTATTGGGGAGGCATTTTTCACTTTTCCTGGTATTTCTGAGGCCCATACCCCTGGATATACTTGGTTCTGGATTTCCTCAGGTACTTCTGAGCTAACAGGAGTATCTATGAGGGCCAGACTCAGAAGTTCAATTAGCTGGTCATCCCCCACTCGAAGTTCTATTTTTCCTTTCTCAAATTTTATTTCTGCTTTTAGTTGTTCCAATAAGTCTCAACCCAATAGAGGTTTTGGTGAGTTAGGCATATATAAGAATTTGTGTATTCCCAATTGTTTTTCCAATCTAAATTTAAGAGGTTTTAAAAAGTATGCCTTTTCACTTTGGCCAGTAGCTGCCTTTACCGTTACAAAATCATCATCACTAGGTGTTAAAGCTTGGTTTAAAACCGAAAATGTTGCCCCAGTATCAACTAAAAATTCTATACTCTGTTGTTGTTTCCATAGCTTCAATATAACCAGTAGATCCGCTAGGGCAGATTCCCCAGGTCCCTGTCAATCTTCTTTGGCATGGGCCTGTATTCTCCTTTTTCCTTTCTGTCTCTCTGGACATTCATTTTTCCAATGTCCCCTTTGTTTACACCACGCGCACTGATCTTTTTCCAAAAGTCTTGGTTTCCCAGGTCCCATACCTCTAAATCCCTTACTCTCTTGCAGCGCTGCTACCAGTGCCTGTTTATCCTTCCCCTGATCTTCCTCTTCTCTATTGCAAAACACTCTCCAAGCTTCATCTAATAGAGCTTCCAAATTTCTGCTTTCCGTCTGTCTCAATTTCTGCAGCTTTCTCCAGATATCACTTGCTGACTGCCCTATGAATAGAAACACTAACTGCGGTATCCCTATTTCCGATCCTGGGTCCAGAGGAGTGTGCCACCTCGTAGCTTGTCCAAGAATTCTGAGGGGGTCTCCTTTGGGCCCTGTCGAATGGCATATAAAGCTGACCAATTAATTGTTTTTGGGATGGCTCGTTCCATACCTCTTATGACCCAATCCCTGTATTTATTCAATAATTCCAAATGGGCCTTTCTGTTAGGGTCCCAATGTGGGTCTTGTAGGGGAAAGTGATCCTTTATATCTTCCCCCATATTTTTAAGTTGGTCACTAGCTAAATCATGGGCCGTTTTTAGTATCAGTTGTTTTTCAGTTTCCGTCATGACGTCCAATAACAACTGAATATCATGCCGATCGGGATTATGTTGCTTTATTAGAAATTGGAAATGTCTAGTGGCCCCTACAGGATCACTTCAGTAGTTTTTTACTACCGCTTTCCATGTTTCAAGATCAAATGAGGAGAAGGGGACCTTTATTAAGGCAGGGCCTCCCTCTGGTCCCACCGCCTCCCTGAGGGGTGCTTGCACCACTGTCTATTCTTTCCTTCTCTGGGTGCGAGAGGATACTGGACCATCGAAAGGGACTTCCAAATCTGAACTTTCACTTTCTCCTTGTTGTAATCCTACCGGCAATTTATAATGCTTGGGCAGACCTCCCATCCCGGGGTCCCTTATTTTCTCTAACTTTGTACATCTCTGCCCTGTGCTGCATGCCAAACAACACCTCCTCTGATCTTTCCTTTTCCCTCTCTCTTCTTTTCCTTCTCCAAAGCCATTACCATTGGGTCCTGTGGGGGTATTAATCCACAGTCCTTTTGACATTCGGGATGATTTCGGACAGTGAAAAACAAGTCTGCATATACGACCTCATCCCATTTCCCTTCTCTTCTCAAAAACAACATCAATTGCAACAAGGTATTATAATTCAAGGTTCCATTAAAGGGCCGTTTCTCCTCATCATCCAATTTATACAAAGGCCACCATTGATTACAAAATTTTATTAAAATCTTTCTGCTTACGCTTCCTCCTGGCGGCTCTCCTATCTCCTCCCAGTGAGCTAAAATACAGCCTAGAGGGCTCCTTTTCAATATTCCACCACTTTGTTTACCTCCCATAATGAACACCCTCCCCGCAGAGGCTTATTCCTCAGCCTAAGAATACAACCTGGTTGAATTGACAACAGTAATACCTTATCCAAGGCAAAAGATGCAAGGGTGTACTAGCGCCACAGCGAATGCACCTAAATTCAAGGCAATTGTCGAAAAGGAAATAATGTACTTATGACACTCCAAACACTTAGCACAAACAAACAAGCAACACCAATGGCAAAGTAGACAGGCACTCGTCCATGCTCCACGCCAAATAAACCCGTCACTACTCTGTTCTACATGTCCTCCCACATACCAGCGGCATTCTTACTGATTCCTTACACCTTTTATATTCCCACAAAGCACCTGCTTAAGCTGGCCTGAGCACTCAATCTTATTTTATTTCCTTGACACTCACTACACTAAAAATTGTCCCCAAACTGTACTCAAATGTTTTGTTTACAACCAGAACACTCAAAATCATATATTGGGTTGCATGAAAAATCCTGATATCCGTGTATAGGACAATAAGGGTTAACAATTGGTTCGACTAACACAGTTCCAAAGTCTGTCATATGCTTCGTCCATCTCCAGCTGCTCTTCTCGCGGAGAACACGGAACCGCAAATCAGGACTCCGCACTCGCCCTGCAGTTCGACTGCATCTTACTCACTCACTCACCCAACTTACAACAACTTACAACATTAATTGTATAATAAAGCACTTTTCACAGAATACACAGTACCAGGCACAAAACTTCTTAAGTATACAGATTGTAATGACTATCATAAAATCCCAATTATAGCCACAATAATATAAATTTCAATTCCCATGGGTTATAATAGTTGGTACAAACGATAGCTATCCTGTACTCCCGCAATTTCAGCGAAGAGCACCCATCGCGTACTTCCTTAATCAGGGATTCCCACGTTCTCACTGCTGGATTCGAATCCCACCCAGGGGCGAGCGCCAATGCTCTTTACCTCGCGTAGGACCTCTCCTCACGACTTACAGGTTCCCGTCCTTAAATTAAAATACCTGGTCCGCTGATGGTCCTTGTCTGTCCCTGCAGTGATCAGGCAAACAAGGGAGGTCCTGCGAGAAATCTTGGGGCGCACCAAGGATGTTCCACTCTCAGCCAGTCCCGCAGCCGGTCAGAGAGGGTCCCATCTGGGTTGCCAAATTGACACACGGAAACAAACTTTACAACTCACAAAGACTTATAAGCAGGCATGTTTATTACGGCACCGGGTGCAAGGGGATTTCTCCTCAAAGCTTGCACACCATTTTGGCAAGCATATTTATTACACTAAACCATACATATTCATAGGGTTTCGTAATACATATGTATAAGTTGGGGTGGAGTTGATTCAGAAACTGCGCAGGCTCAGGTCTGTCTCTGGTGGCCTTTTACTTCTTCAGGGGTCTTATCTTCCTCTTCTGTCCTCTAGATGAACTTTAGTCTTTTACTCATGCTCTCTTCTTACTTGTTGATTTCAGCAGTTTTAACAAGTCCTAGTTGGTTCTGTGGTCAGACTAACCTTGCAGCTCCTGTTATCACTCCCTTTGTTCAGCAGGTAGTTCTTGACAAATACCAGTCCCTGATAAACTTAACCCTTAAGAGACATTACAGGTGCCAGCCTTGGTAAGTGAGTTTTAGAAAGAATAAACAAGAAACAATATCTAAGTGAATATACAAGAACCAATATCCAAATGATTAAAAGCAGATAGTTATGTCTCTGTATCAACTGAGAAGGCTAACAAGGTGGATATCCTGCTGGGTGTCTGTTATAGAGCACCCAACCAGGACGAAGAAGCCAATGAAGCATTCTACAAGCGACTGGTCTCACAGTCGCAAGCCCTTGTTCTTGTGGGGGACTTCAACTTAACAGATGTCTGCTGGAAATATAATACAGCAGAGAGGAAACAGTCCCGGAGGTTCCTGGAGTGTGTGGAAGATAACTTCCTGACACAGCTGGTAAGGGACCCTACCAGGGGAGGTGCCCTGCTTGACCTGCTGTTTGCAAACAGAGAGGGTCTGGTGGGAGAAGTGAAGGTCGGAGGCCGTCTTGGGCTTAGTGACCATGAAATGATAGAATTCTCAATTCTTGGCCAAGTAAGGAGGGGGGTCAGCAAAACCACTACGATGGACTTCCGGAGGGCAGACTTCGGCCTGTTCAGGACAGTGGTTGAAAGGGTTCCTTGGGAGATGGTTCTGAAGGGCAAAGGGGTCCAGGAAGGCTGGGCCTTCTTCAAGAAGGAAATCTTAAAGGCGCAGGAGCAGGCAGTCCCTATGTGCCGTAAGAAGAGCCGGCGGGGAAGACGATCGGCCGGGCTGAACAAGGACCTTTTGCTGGGACTCAGGGAAAAAAGGAGAGTTTATCACCTTTGGAAGAAGGGGCAGGCAACTGAAGAAGAATACAAGGACCTCGTTAGGACGTGCAGAAAGGGAATTAGAAAGGCAAAAGCCCAACTAGAGCTCAATCTGACCACGGTCGTAGGGGATAAGAAAAAATGCTTCTATACATACATTAAGAACAAAAAGAGAGCCAAGGAGAATCTCCATCCCTTACTGGATGCAGAGGGGAACATCGCCACCAAGGATGAGGAAAAGGCTGAGGTACTTAATGCCTTCTTTGCCTCAGTCTTTGATAGCCAGACCAGGTATCCTGAGGGTATCCAGCTCCCTGAGCTCGAAGACAGGGATGGAGAGCTAAATAAACTCCCCGTGATCCCGGAGGAAGCAGTTAAGGACCTGCTGTGCCACCTGGACACCCACAAGCCTATGGGGCCTGATGGCATCCACCCAAGGGTGCTGAGGGAGATGGCGGAGGAGCTTGCCAAGCTGCTCTCCATCATTTATCAACAGTCCTGGTTAACAGGGGAGGTCCCAGATGACTGGAGGCTTGCCAACGTGACACCCATCTACAAGAAGGGCTAGAAGGAGGATCCGGGGAACTACAGGCCTGTCAGCCTAACCTCAGTGCCAGGGAAGATTATGGAGAGGTTCATCTTGAGGGTGCTCATGGGACATGTGCAGGACAACCAAGGGATCAGGCTCAGGAAGCACGGGTTCGTGAAAGGCAGGTCCTGCTTGACCAACCTGATCTCCTTCTATGACCAGGTGACCTGCCTAGTGGAGGAGGGAAAGGCTCTCGATGTTGTTTACCTGGACTTTAGTAAAGCCTTTGACACTGTCCCCCACAGTATTTTCCTGGAGAAGCTGGTGAATCATGGCTCAGACAGATGCACTATTCGCTGGGTAAAAAACTGGCTGGATGGACAAGCCCAGAGCGTCGTGGTGAATGGAGTGAAATCCAGTTGGCAGCTGGTCACAGGCAGAGTCCCCCAGGGCTCAGTTTTGGGACCGGTCTTGTTTAATATCTTTATCGATGATCTGGATGAGGGGATTGACTGCTCCCTCAGTAAGTTTGCAGATGACACCAAGTTGGGAGGGAGTGTTGATCTGCTTGAGGGTCGGAAGGCCCTGCAGAGGGATCTGCACAGGCTGGATCGATGGGCTGAGGCCACCTGTATGAGATTTAACATGGCTAATTGCCGGGTCCTGCACTTTGGTCACAACAATCCCACGTGATGCTACAGGCTTGGGGACGAGTGGCTGGAAAGCTGCCTGGCGGAAAAGGTCCTCGGGCTGTTGGTCAACAGCCAGCTGAAGATGAGCCAGCAGTGTGCCCAGGTGGCCAAGAAGGCCAATGGCATCCTGGCCTGTATCAGAAATGGTGTGGCCAGCAGGTGTAGGGAGCTGATTGTGCCCCTGTAGTCGGCACTGGTGAGGCTGCACCTCGAATCCTGTGTTCAGTTTTGGGCCTCTCGCTGCAAGAAAGACGTTGAGGTGCTGGAGTGTGTCCAGAGAAGGGCGACGAAGCTGGTGAGGGGTCTGGAGCACAAGTCTTATGAGGAGCAGCTGAGCGAGCTGGGGTTGTTCAGCCTGGGGAAGAGGAGGCTGAGGGGAGACCTCATCACTCTCTACAATTACCTGAAAGGGGGTTGCAGAGAGGTGGGTGTTGGTCTCTCCTCCCAAGTGACTAGCGACAGGACAAGAGGAAATGGCCTCAAGTTGCGCCAGGGGAGGTTTAGACTGGATATTAGGAGAAATTTCTTTACTGAGAGAGTGGTGAGACACTGGAATAGGCTGCCCAGGGAAGTGGTGGAATCACCATCCGTGGAGGTGTTCAAGGAACATGTGGACGAGGCATTGTGGGACATGGTTTAATGGGCATGGTGGTGTTAGTTGATGGTTGGACTTGATGATCTTACAGGTCTTTTCCAACCTTAGTGATTCTGTGATTCTGTGGTATCCTCAGACCCTGACACTGTCCCCTAATGGGATCCCACTTGCCAGTGCCCTGAATAAGACAAAGTCTTCCCCTCTGAGACCTGGCACCTGCACTCTGCTGCTCTCCTTCCTCATTCCCCTCAGGAGCTGAGCCTCCACTTCTTAATGGGCACTGCAGGCAAGGCTGACACTCTATTTCACATCCCTGACCTGCTTTTCCCCGTTTGCAAGAAGCAGATCCAGGTGTGCATCTCCTATGTTGGCCCGTCTGACAGCTTTGCTAACAAGATGACCCCATGGACCCACAGAAACCTCTGGGAGTGTTTGTATCCTGCAGTGTCATCTTCCTGTGAGTGTCAGGGTGATTAAAGTCCCCAAGGGTGACATGGAGTGATTGAACTAGACTTCCTCAAATTGCTTGAATATGACTTTGTCCCCTTCCTCACCTGTATTTTATCTCCTACCATGATGTCACCCTAACTGGGCTGTCCTCTGACCATCACCCACAAGGGCTCACCCAATCTGTTGCTAATCCCATAGAAGATACAATCTCCTCTACAATCCTCCATACAAACAGACCAGTCTTTTGTACTGAGGGCATTCCCCTCCTGATCTTAACTGACTGTTTTTTCTGAAGTCTGTATCCAGACATATTAACCAAGCTGGTTAATACCCAAGGATCACTTCCTACAAGCTCAGGAGCAATGCATCCCAACAATGAGGCAGTCAGGCAAAAATGCCAGGAGGCCTGCATGGATGAACAAGGAGCTCCTGGACAAACTCAAACACAAAAAGGAAGTCTATGGAGGGTGGGAGCAAGGACAGGTAGCCTGGGAAGAATATAGAGAAATTGTCCATGCAGCCAGGGATGAGGTAAGGAAAGCTAAAGCCCTGATAGAATTGAATCTGGCCAGGGATGTCAAGGGCAACAAGAAAAGCTTCTGTATGTACATTGGTGACAAAAGAAAGACTAGGGAAAATGTATGCCCTCTCCAGAAGGAAATGGGAGACCTGGTTACCCAGGATGTGGAGAACGCTGAAGTACTCAACGACTTTTATGCCTCAGTCTTCACTGGCAAGTACCCAAGCCACACCGCCAAAGTCACGGAAGGCGAAGGGAGGGACTGGGAGAATGAAGAACCACGTACTGCAGGAGAAGATCAGGTTCGAGACCATCTAAGGAACCTGAATGTACACAAGTCCATGGGACCTGATGAGATGCATCCGAGGGTCCTGAGAGAACTGGCAGAAGAAGTTGTTAAGCCACTATCCATCACATCTGTGAAGTTGTGGCAGTCTGGTAAAGTTCCCAGTGACTGAAAAAATGGAAACACAGGCCCCATTTTTAAAAAGGGAAAAAAGGAAGAACTGAGGAACTAAAGGCCAGTCAGTCTCACTTCTGTGCCCAGCAAGATGATGGAGCAGATCCTCCTGGAAACTATGCTAGGGCACATGGAAAACAAGGAGGTGATTGGTGACAGCGTTGGTGGATAGGGGAAGAGCAACTGACATCATCTACCTGGATTTGTGCAAAGCATTTGACACTGTCCTGCACAACATCCTTGTCTCTAAATTGGAGAGACATGGATTTGGATGGTGGACCACTGAGTGGATAAGGAATTGGCTTGATGGTTGCACTCAAAGAGCTGTGGTCAACGGCTCGATGTCCAAGTGGCGACCAGTGACGAGTGGCGTTCCTCAGGGATCGATATTGGGACTGGCCGTGTTTAACATTTTTGTCAGGGACATGGACAGTGGGATTGTGTGCCCTCTCAGCAAGTTTGCGATGACACCAAGCTGAGTGGTGTGGGAAACATGCTGGAGGGAACGGATGCCATCCAGAGGGACCTTGACAGGCGAGAGAGGTGGGCCCATGAGAACCTCATGAACTTCAACAAGGCCAAGTGCAAGGCCCTGCACGTGGGTCGGGGCAATCCCAAGCACAAATACAGGCTGGGCAGAGAACAGATTGAGAGCAGCCCTGAGGAGAAGGACTTGGGGGTGTTGGTTGACGAGAAGCTCAACATGAGCTGGCAGTGCATGCTTGCAGCCCAAAAAGCCAATGGTATCCTGAGCTGCATCAAAAGAAGCGTGATCAGCATGTTGAGGGAGGCGATTCTCACCCTCTACTCCGCTCTCGTGAGACCCCACCTGGAGTACTGCGTCCAGCTCTGGGGCTCCCAACATAAGGAGGATATGGACCTGTTGGAGTGAGTCCAGAGGAGGGCCACGAAGATGATCAGAGGGATGGAGCACCCGTCCTGTGAAGACAGGCTGAGAGAGTTGGGGTTCTTCAACCTGGAGAACAGAAGGTTCCAGGGAGACCTTATTGCAGGCTTTCCAGTACCTCAAGGGGGACTACAAGAAAGATGGAGAGGGTACTTTTTACAAAGGCATGTAGTGATAGCACAAGGGTTAATGGCTTTAAGCTGAAAGAGGGTAGATTTAGATTAGATATTAGGAAGAAATTCTTCACCATGAGGTGGGTGAGGCACTGGAACAGGTTGCCCAGAGAAGTTGTGGATACCCCAACCCTGGAAGTCTTCGAGGCCAGGTTAGAAAGGGCTTTGAGCAACCTGACCTAGTGGAAGGTGTCCCTGCCCACGGCAGAGGGGTTGGAACTAGATGATCTTTAAGGTCCCTTCCAATGTAAACCATTCTATGATTCTGTGATTCCCATTGTCAGGCAAGCAGGGCATTATCACACGTATTGCTTATTTGGGAAGACAAATGCTCTGGGTAGCCTGTCCCAATGCTTGAGAACCCTTTCAGTGAAAAAATATTTCCTAATATCCAATCTAAACCTTCCCTGGCACAACTTGAGACCATTTCCTCTCGTCCTATCACTTGTTACTTGGGAGAAGAGACCAACACCCACCATGCTACAACCTCCTTTCAGGTAGTCGTAGAGAGCGATGAGGTCTCCCCTGAGTCTCCTTTTCTCCAGGCTAAACAACCCCAGTTCCCTCAGCCGCTCCTCATAAGACTCAAGACCCTTCACCAGCTTTGTTTCTCTTCTTTGGACATGCTTCAGCACCTCAATGTCTTTCTTGCAGTGAGGGGCCCAAAACTGAACACAGGATTCGAGGTGTGGCCTCACCAGTGCTGAGTACCGGGGGGGACGATCACCTCCCTAGTCCTGCTGGCAACACTATGTCTGATACAAGCCAGGATGCTATTGGCCTTCTTGGCCACCTGGGCACACTGCTGGCTCATATTCAGTCAGCTGTCAAAAAACACCCCCAGGTCCTTTTCCACCTGGGCAGCTTTCCAGCCACTCTTCCCAGGGCCTATAGCATTGCACGGGGCTGTTGTGACCAAAGTGCAGGACCTGGCACTTAACCATATTGAATCTCATACAGGTGGCCTTGGCCCATCAATCCAGCCTGTCCAGATCCCTCTGTAGGGCCTTTCTACCTTTAAGCAGATCCACAACCCGCCCAACTTGGTGTCATCTGCAAACTTACTAAAGGTGCAGTCAATCCCCTCATCCAGATTGTGAATAAAGATATTAAACAGAATTGGCCCCAATACTGAGCCCTGGGGAGCACCACTTGTGACCAGCTGCCAACTGGATTTAACTCCATTCACCACAACCCTTTGGACCCAGCCATCCAGCCAGTCTTTTATCCAGCGAAGAGTATGCCCATCCCAGCCATGAGCAGCCAGTTTCTCCAGGAGAATGCTGTGAGAAACGGTGTCAAAGGCTTTACTGAAGTCCAGGTAAACAACATCTACAGCCTTTCCCTCATCCACTAAGTGGGTCATCTTGTCATAGAAGGAGATCAGGTTAGTGAAGCAGAACCTGCCTCTCATAAACCCATGCTGACTGGGCCTGATCACCTGGTTGTCCTCTACGTGCCGTGTGATGGCATTCAAAATGATCTTCTGCTCCATAACCTTCCCCGACACCGAGGTCAGACTGACAGCCCTGTAGTTCCTCGGATGCTCCTTCCGGCCCTTCTTGTAGATAGGTATCAGATTTGCTAACCTCTAGTCAACTCATGTTGAACTGTGATGTTCTCCTGCAAGGGAATTATCATCCCAACAATTCCAAATAACAAATCCCTTTGCACCCCAGGTATAGCTGTGGTGAGTCCCATTTGTATAGTATGCATCCCACTGTTCTCAGTGCCTTGTAGTTCAATCATCTAGGAGTTCACACCATCCTGGGATAGCAACGGCTGCACATTTTATGTGTAAATCCTCAGCCAATTTCAATATCTTCCGAATGTTATTAATGCCTATTCCACAATGAAGGTTACCTTGGAACCAGTGAGACCAGAAACTCCCTCAGTCCCCTTGGGTTGATCCCATCTGGCCCCATAGACTTGTGTGGGTCTAAGTGGTGTAGCAGGTCAGTAACCATTTCCCCTTGGACTATGGAGGCTTCATTCTGCTCCTTGTCCCCATCTTCCAGCTCAGGGGGCTGAGTACACCAAGAGCAACTGGTCTTACTATTAGAGACTCAGGCAAAGAAGGCAATAAACACCTGAGGCCTTTTCCTCAGTCTTTGTCACTATGATTCCCCCCGCATCCAATAAAGGATGGAGATTCTCCTTAGCCCTTCTTTTGTTGCCAATGTATTTATAGAAACACTTTTTATTTTCTTTTATGGTTAAGTTCTAGTTGGGCTTTGGCCCTTCTAATTTTCTTCCTGTGTAACCTCACAACATCTTTGTAGTCCTTCTGAGTTGCCTGCCCCTTCTTCCAAAGGTTATAATCTCTCTTTTTATTCTTGAGTTCCAGGCAAAGCTCTCTGTTCCGCCAAACCAGTCGTCTTCCCCACCGGCTTGTCTTTCGGCACATTGGGACGGCCTGCTCCTGTGCCTTTAAGATTACCTTCTTGAAGAATGTCCAGCCTTCCTGGACTCCGTTGCCCTTCAGGAATGCCTCCCAAGGGACCCTGTCAACCAGGTCCCTAAACAGCCCAAAATCTGCCTTCTGGAAGGCTTCCTTTCTTCCTGTCACTTGGTCAGGTTTTGGGAGAAGAGGAAGTAAAAACAGGTGAGGTTTCTGGGTGCCAATGACTGCACGGGGGGAAAAGAGCCATCACATGCAAAATGATATAAAGGCTATGCTAGTTCAAAACTGCTATCTTCTGACCCTTTCTGTGATGCTTCCAGCAGGAACCTGGAAGCTCTGATATCACTCCATCTCCCTCTCTTTGAGCAAGATAGTACTTGATAGTACCCAAGTGTGACGGAGAGAAAGACTTCACTGTCAGGTTCAAATTAACAATTTATTTGAACTTCACTCACAGGTCCAATACGCCACTGTTGCAGGTTCTTTTATGGATACAATGGAGGAATGCACTATTGCAATTAAATACACAATTCACAAGCGTGCTAGATATTAATACCTTACAAAAAAGAGTGCACTAATCGCGATCTTAAAGCATGCCAAATACCATACGTATGTTTCTTAATCACTTACCCTCTCTCTCAGGTAAGGCCTCTCAATCCCTGGGAAGTTACCTTGTACAGCGTCCTGGACAAGGGGGAAAGAATCTCCTACAGGCCAGCTGTATCCTTGGAAAAGCGACTCTCCCCATTTTTCTGTCCAAACCTTACGGTTTTTATTCCCTGATTTGATGGGTGGGGGCAGGCTTATACAGGAATGTTTATCTCTGGTGCCTTAATGGCTCGGCTCCTTAGTCTATATGGTAATTTAGTGATGTCTAGCACACAAAGCTACTGAATAGTGGTGGAATGGTACTCAGGGCATTTTGTTTGTTAAGGGATCATTCAGGCTCCATTCGGGTTTCGGGTTTCGGCAGTGTTCAGACAACCCCGGGCTGAGCCGTTTCCGCAGCTCCCCCCAGGTCATCTCTGCATAGATAAGGATTTGTCAAGGTGAGACAAAGCTGAATCGCATCACAACTCCCTGCATCTCGCCTTTGTGCTCCAAAACAGGTTTAGCCGGGTGATCCCATACACCAAGTCAGAGGCTTTGTGTCAATTCTGTTTCTAGCCTTGTCATGGTTTAAGCCCAGCTGGCAACTAAGCACCACACAGCTGCTCACTCACTCCCCACCCTGCCCCAGTGGGATGGGGGAGAGAATAGGAAAAGTAAAAGTGAGAAAGCTCGTGGGCTGAGATAAGAACAGTTTAATAAATGCAATAAAATAATAATAATAATGATAATAATAATTAAAATTGTAATGAAAAGGAAAATAACAACTACATCAAAAAACAAACAAGAAAGACAAGTGATGCAAATGAAAACAATTGCTCACCACCCTCCAACCGATGCCCAGCCTGGCCTGAAGCAGTGGTCCCTCAGCCAGCTTTCCCCCTAGTTTATATACTGAGCATGATGTCATACGGTATGGAATATCCCTTTGGTCAGTTGGGATCAGCTTTCCCAGCTGTGTCCCCTCCCAATTTCTTGTGCACCCCCAGCCTACTCGCTGATGGGGTGGGGTGAGAAGCAGAAAAGGCCTTGACTCTGTGTAAGCACTGCTCAGCAGTAACTAAAATATCCCTGTGCTATCAACACTGTTTTCAGTACAAATCCAAAACATAGCCCCATACTAGCTACTAGGAAGAAAATTATCTATCCCAGCCAAAACCAGCACAAGCCTAAAGACCCACATGGTCTGGAGCTATGCAAGGAAACTTGCGGAAGAATTACCGTCCTCTGGCCAAGAAAATGGATGCTCACTCGAGTCTCAGAAGGCATGGCATACTGATAGCTCTGTGCAGGGATGCGGTCAAATGCGTTGTCTCCATTTCTCACTTTCAGCTTAATCTCTTCTCATAGGTCACTCTACAAAGCACAGGCTCACAGAAGGGTTGGTGAGAAGGAGACTGCTGGTGATTTGCCTAGTTCAGCCTCCAGGTCGGCTGCCACTTTGTGGAGCTGAAACCTGAAGAGGTCCAACGGTGGAGATCACAGCACTGCTCCTCCTAGTCAATTTTATTTTTCCTAATGCTATGTCTGAAGCTCCCAAGAGGCAGTTTGTTGTCTTTTCCTCTGTCATATCATTGGTCACTGCAAAAGAGAGCTTGGCTTCATCATCTCTCCAGGCAGGTGTAGACTCTTATTAGGTTATTCTGGGCCTCCACTTCAGCAAGATAGAGGGGCCCAGTTCCCTCAGACTCCCTTCACAGCATGTACTTTAGGCCCTTCACTGTATCTTGGCAGACCTTCTCTAGACCCTCTCCAGTTTCTCCACTTTCCTTTTGAAATGTGAGGCCCACTGTCTCGTACGGCAACCATCATGGTTTCCAGGCCCTTCTCCTCAGGGCACTCCTTAGCCAGTCAGGCTCCTGCCCATGCTGCTGCATGGAGTGGTTCTGCAGCTTTTGCATCTAAACCTTAAAATGTCTGTTGGCCAAATCCCCAGGTGTGTCAAGGTCCTTCTGGACTGAACCTCCAACTGTCAAACTTTTAAAGTATGTGTGTTGATGGTCATCCTGAGTTGTGGTGCCTCTAACAAGATCATAATTTTAGTAGCTGCAGGACATTATGGATAAGAAAAGAGTACTACTGCAATGGAATTGTTAAGCAAGGTAGAAGGCACTGTGGTAACCACCTTAGAAACATCAAAGCAGGGTACAAAGTGAGCAAACACAGGGCCAGTGGGGAAATGGTGAAAACGAGTTGGCTTTTTGCATGGGAGGGGTTAAGGATGGTTAAAGACTAGGACTTGAGAGGTGGGAAAAGGGTGAAAAGGAAATGGTCAGGGCTGTTTGGGGATACCTGTCAAGCAGCCCTGCATCTGAGCAACACTGCCTGGAGCAGGACAAGAAAGATGCAGCTGCTCTGAATATACTAACATCTGACTTACTTCAAAGTTCACAGGGAACCTGAAAGCTTTCCCTACTGTCATCAAGGGAGGAATCATCAAAGGGAAAGAATCACAGAATCATTTAGGTAGAAAGGGGCTTCAGGAGGTCTCTGGTCCAACTTCCTGCTCACAGAAGAATCAGCTATGGAGTCAGACCGCATTGCTCAAGGCTTTACCCAGTGGGGCTGGAAAACATCCAAGGACAGAGGCGGCACAACGTCTCTGGGAAACCTGCACCAATACTTGGATGCCCTCATGGAGAAAAATATTTTCCTTCTCTCCACCCCGAACCTTCCTTATTTCAACATCTGAGTATTGTCTGTTATCTTTCTGCTAAACACCACAGTGACAAGACTGGCTTCATCTTCCTGAAAACCTCTCTATAGGGACTGGTAGGCTGCCATGAGGTTCCTGAGGTCTTCCCTTCTCCAAGCTGAACAAGGCCCTATCCCTCTGTTTGTCCTCACAAGAAAGTGCTCCAGCCCCTGAGCTGAATTCAGCCCTCTGCTGAATTCTCTCCCAGTTATCAACATCTTCCTTGATGTGGTGGGTTGACTCTGGCCAATAGCCAAGCAGCCACACAGCCAATCGCTCTTTCCTCCCCTTTCCCAGTGGGGTGAGGGAGAGAATAGGAAGAAATAAAGCATGAAAAGTGGTGAGTCGAGATAAAGATGGTTTAATAGGTGAAGGGAAGAGATTAAAAAAACTCAACAAGTGACACAAAGATAATCACTCACCACCTCTCACAAGCAGACAGATACCCAGCCAGTCTCCCAGTAGCAGACTCCTTGAATGAAAAAAATCCTCTACCTCCTTCTCCCTCTGCCCCAGCTTTTAATGCTGAGCATGATGTCATATGGTATGGAATATCCCTTTGGTCAGCTGGGGTCAGCTGCCTAGCTGTGTCCCCACCCAACTTCTTGTCCACCCCTAGCCTTCTCACTGATGGGGCAATGTGAGAAGCAGAGGCGGCCTTGATGCTGTGCAAACACTGCTCAGCAATAGCCAAAACACTGGTGTGTTATCAACACTGGTTTAGCCATAAATCCAAAGCACAGAACTGAGTGGACTGCTATGAAGAAAGTTAACCCCTTCCCAGCAAGACCAGTGCACTTGAACTGAGGGCCCTAAAATGATGGAGTAGCGTACATGTGGGCTAACAAGTGAGGAGCCGCAGGAGACAATCGCTTTCCTCAATCTTTTTGTGAGGCTTCTGTTTACACACTCCAGGACACTGATGGCCACCTTTGCTACCAGGTAGCACCGGTGCATTGTGTTTTGCCTTCTGTCACCCAGCACCACCAGGGCCATTTCCACAGAGCTGCTCCCCAGACAGGCAGTCCCCAGCCCCTGCCACTGCTGGGTGTTAGTCTATCCAGGTGCAGGTCCTGGTGTTTGTCCATCTTCTATTTCATAGAATCATAGAATGGTTTCGATTGCAAAGGACCTTTAAAGGTCATCTAGTCCACCCCCTCTGCCATGGGCAGGGACACCTTTCGCTAGATCAGGTTGCTCAAAGCCCTGTCCAACCTGACCTTGAAGACTTCCAATCATGGGGTATCCACAACTTCTCTGGGAAACCTGTTCCAGTGTCTCACCACCCCAGTTGTAAAACATTTCTTCCTTATGCCCAATCTAAACTTTTCCTCTTTCAGTTTAAAACCATTGTCCCTTGTCCCGTCATTGCAAGCCTTGGTAAAAAGTCTCTCTCCATCTTTCTATAAGTCCTCTTTATATATTGAAAGCCTGCAACAAGGTCTCAGCAGAGCTTTTTCTTCTCAAGGCTGAACAACCCCTACTCTCTCAGCCATTCTTCATAGGAGAGGAATTCCAGCTCTTTGAAAATTTTTGTGTCCCTCCTCTGAACCCGCTCTACCAGGTCGATGTCTTTCTTGTGCTGGGGACCCCAGAGTAGGATGCAGCACTCCAAGTGCAGTCTCATGAGAGCAGGGTAGAGTAGGACAATCACCTCCCTTGACCTGCCAGAGATGCTTCTTTTGATGCAGCCCAGGATACAATTGGCTTTCTGGGCTGCAAGCACACATTGCTCGCTCATATCCAATTTTTTACTCACCAGTATCCCCAGGTCCTTCTCTGCAGGGCTGCTCTCAATCCATTCGTCCCCCAGTCTGTACTGATAATGGGGATTGCCTCAACCCAGGTGCAGGACCTTGCACTTGGCCTTGTTGAATTTCATGAGGTTCACATGGGCCCACTCCTTCAGCCTGTTAAGGTACCTGTAGATGGCATCCCTTCCTTCAACTGGAACAACTGCACCAGTCAGGTTGGTGTCATCTGCAAACTTGCTGAGGGTGCATGCAATCACAGTATCTATGTCATTGATGAAGATATTAAATAGTATTGGTCCCCATACTATTTAAGGCATTTAATGAAGTTCCTGAGAGCACAGTCCTCCTGCCTACCAGGTTTACTCTGAATGGCATCCCTAAGGCACAGGAATGGTCCTCCCATGTTGTCATTGACAAACGTGGTGAGAGTTGCCGCCTCCTGGTCATGTGTACAGGCATTAAAAGCCACACTGGGCCCAGGGGAGTCCCCTGTACCGCTCCACAATGTACCAGTATGTCCCACTGGCCTACAGGTAGGGTGTAACCCCTTCAGCACTGCTCTCTCAGCCCAATCAACCACATGGTGTTTTACCCATCTGTTTGTCCACCCATCCAGACTGTAATGTCCTAACTTGGGTACAAGAATATTGAGGGAGACTGTGTCAAAGTCTTGCTGAAGCTGAGGTTATTTCATCATGAAGACAATCAGGTTGGGAATTCATGAGGAGTGTGTTTCATTCTTTATGAAACTTTATCATACTTTATCATACTTTACTTTTCTTTGTTTGCTGATTTTGAAAAACCCTTTTGTGCCTGTGGTCAGCGAGTTCTCTGAGGAAAGCAGGTGGGAGTTGGTACAAAGGAGCTGCAACATCCTGCTGCAGACCTCAGTGGAGAAGTCTGATGTAAGGAAAGGTGATGCAAGTCCCAGGTGGTTTATGAGAGAAAAGGTGGGGTTGAGTAAATGAGGAGCAAAGTTGTCCATACAGTGGTGTATGGGAAAGCACTCTTACACCTCCTCCAGACCATTAAAACATGTTGAGGGTGACAGGTTGCAGGATAGACCCCTGCAGTACCCTACCAGTTGAAGGCCTCCCACTCACCATGTCCATCCAAGCTTGACCATCCAAGCAGTTTTTTACCCTTCTACTTATCCACTCACCCATACTGTTATCCTGAGACATCTACTGTTTTGCTGAGTATTAGTAAGGGAACTCTTGTGCTTATAAGATGCTGTCCTTAAGGACCAGCAGTACTGATATCTGCTGCCCCTCAGTGCTCCTGCCCACAGGATCCCCACTGAAAGTCCCATGGACATTCCAAAGTGTGCTCCTTTGAGGTCTGGTGTCTGTATTCTGCTACTTTCCTTCCTTGCTCCCTGTGGGAGCTGGGAACCCATTATATCATGGTCCCTACAGCCAAGGCTGACATTGATTTTCAGATCCCTTACCAGCTCTTCCTTGTTTGTGGTCCAGGTGAGAATCACCTTTGTTGGTCCACTTGGCAGCTGTGCTAAGAACTTGTCCCAAGGCCCTCCAGAAGCGTCCTTGACTGTTTGCACCCAACTTTTTTTTTTTAACCTTCCAATGAATGTCAAGGTCATTAAAATCACAAGGAAGAGCCAGGGTCATTCATCTGGAGACTTCTTCAGATGGCTTAAGTAAGACTTGGTCCACTTCCTCACCCTGACTGCAGGTTCTTTATCATAGAATCGCAGAATCATAGAATGGTTTAGGTTGGAAGGGACCTTAAAGATCATCTAGTTCCAACCCCTCTGCCATGGGCAGGGACACCTTCCACTAGATCAGGTTTCTAACCTGGCCTTGAACACTTCCAGGGAGGAGGCATCCACAACTTCTCTGGGCAACGAATTCCAGTGTCTAACCACCCTCACAGCAAAGAATTTCTTCCTAATATCTAATCTAAATCTACCCTATTTCAGTTTAAAACCACTACCCCTTGCCCTATCACTACATTCCCTGATAGAGTCTCTTCCCATCTTTTCTGTAGGCCCCATTTGAGTCCTGGAAGGCTGCTGTAAGGTCTCCCTGGAGACCTTTATCTCCCACCACAATGTCACCCTTACTGGCCTCTCCTCTGACCACAAGGTCTCACCCAAACTGTTGCCCATCCCATAGAGACTCTCCATACACATCCTGCCTGATCTTCCCAGCCTTCCTCTCCTGTACCTATCCATTGCAGACCACCAGTTGTGCAAACTCTCCCGCCATGCCTTGGCATTTACTCCATCAATGTCAAAGCTCTGTGATGGAACAGGGGGTTCCAGCTCCTCCTGTCTGTGCCTCTGGCTGAAAGCACTGGTATACCTCAACTGTGGCACCAGGGCCAAGCTCTCACTTGCCACAGGGAAGCCTGCTACCAAGTCCCCAAGACCATGCATAAGCAAAGACTTTGCTTCAAAGCAGAGTCATACTGGCATAGATCGCAGATGACAGTGTATGGCTGAAATAAGATGTGCACAAAGAGAGAAAACTCTGCTGTCCACAAGGCCAGAACGAAATAGGGTTTGCACTCTGTGATGTCTCTGCAGGCCCAAAGGGCCTGTGATGGAGGTGAAGATATTCTCCAGGAAGGACAAGGTGCTGCTGAAAACATCCTTGGCTATGGACATTCTTTGACCCAGGAACACTGTGAAAATCATTGGCCCTTTCTGTGATTGTATCATCCAGGGAGTGACTAAAGCATGAGGGAGAAGCACTGCCTGCACCTGCTGGATAGGGATGGGACAGGCCTTGCCTCACAGCAGTGGTGAGAATCAGTCACTTGCTCATAAGCACCAAATCTGTCTAAGATGACCTGGGTTATCTGTTGTGTACTGACTCTGAATGACGATAGCTGTCCATAGGTCCTGCGCTGCCCTTGTCAGCTGTGTGATCCAGTTGTGGTGCATAGTTTTAGTACCTGAATTAGCACTACAGCCCTGTATTTGGCTAATAAATTCAGCAGTTGGACTGGATTAGGTGAAGCAATGTACGGGTGTCCATTATAGTCATTGGACTTCTAGTAAATACAGCTAGTGGAGAAGAGAGAGACTGAGTGCTGTCTCTCTGGCACATGACTCTATTTGGTCAGATGAATACCTCTATCAGCTGCCCTGAACATAAGGATTATGTTCGTAATAAGGATTAGGGACAGGTTCACTTGTACTAAATGTGGGCATCTGCTGTCATTTTACTGGGCCAAAGGAATTTCTCACCAGCCTCCAAGATGCTCACATGCTGTCCTGTCCCTCAGAATTGCTCCATTAGAGCTTGCAGTTACCCGCACATATTTTGGATTGCTCAGATGTTACCAAGTGTTTGCATCTCAACAACTCACTCCTGACTTCCACCTCCATTAATTAGCATGGGAGCTGAGACAAGCAGTTCACATGCATGTGCCCATTTTGTGCACACCTGAATTGAGGCAAGAGGAATCTCACCTCCTACAGGTTAATGGCAGGCTTTGGAGGGAGCTGAGTCCCCTTCCGGTCACAGGACTACAAACCCAGAATGAGATGCCTTGATTGACTCAGCTGAATCCCTTCCTTCAGCACAAGTAAAGGAGATCCCTCCTTGTCACTGTCTGGGTGCCCTGTCTAATAATAAGACAAGAAAAGGTGATTCTTGGATCTAACTCTGTCTCTGATAGGAGGAATGACACTGCTGGAAATGTGTCTCTCCCCAGCTGAGGGAGGGAACATCAGTGATTACTTCAGTCTCTTCCACAGCAGGTTCCCCTGGAGCCCCAGGGACACCTGAAGGGAGCCCAGAGGGGGCAGAGAAGGTGATGCCTTGGGCTGGTGATCTGCTCCTGAGCTGGGATGGGCTCCTGGGATGGAGGGAGCTCATGGCAACTTGGCAGCGCTGCAGAGAGACAGCTCCGCCTCAGAGCATCTCCTCTGCAAAGGGCAGCAGGGCTGAGGGAACTGAATGGATGTTGCCAAAGGGAGATGAGTTGGGCAGAGGGAGGTTAAGGCAGTCTGGGGTGGAAGGACAGAGGAAAGATCACTGGAGGAGAAATCTTCTCAGCCTTTCACATGGTAAGTCTTTGGCAGCATGGCAAGGCAGTGAGTAACCTGGAGGGGTGTCCTAGAGGTGGCACATCCCAGGCAGATACGATCTGTCACGATGGCTCTCAGGGTTTCCTTAGTGTGGAGGAGGACGTGCTCCAGAGCAGGGTTTCCCTTCCACACTGTCAGAGGAACAGGGCACAATGGCTCCCTTGTCCTGTGGATGGCTGCAGGGGTGTGTAGCCAAGCATGGACCCAGGGATGCCCAGGGCTGTCCTTCAGAGCAGGGTCCCTGCACCCCACTCTGCTGCCTGCTGGGGTCAGCACTCAGCCTGCCCAAGGAGCTCCTCATGAGGCTGTGGGGAGAATCTGTGGGTGGAAGGCAGGGTCCTTCTGCTTTCAGGAGTGTGCTGCATGGAATCAGGGCTGCTCACAGCTCCAGATCACCCCCAGGACATTTCTGAGGGGACTTTTCGAGAAGCACATCAAGGTAGGGGCTACTGGAAAGAGAAGATGCTTTCCTGACTCTTTGCCTGGTTGTCTGAGTTTTGAGCTGGAGGTTGAAATTCCTTTTTTCCACTCTAGAGTCAGCTTTGAGACTCCCAATCTCTTACACTGAGAGAATAGTAAATATGGGAGAAGCACATCAAAGCACTGTAACCCAGCTGCCGCCAGCCACAACCTCCCTTTTACAGACACATCAGGATTTCTGTGACCTGCGCCTTAGCTCCTACAGACACAGAGGTGCTCCTGGGCAGTGTCCTGTCCCTGGGAGGTGGCTGCAGGGCAGAGCTGAGTGCAGAGCAAGTGGGATGGGAAAAGACAGAGAAACAGCTACAGGTAGAAACAGCTGCAGGCAGAGGAGATATGCCAGGGGAGGAGAAGAAAGTGCTGTCAAAAGTGTTGATGGTGGGTGGATTTGGGCAACTCCCTGTCAGTTCCTCCAGGGCATAAGGTGCCTGGTCCCCTCTCTCACCCACAACAGCTTCTACCATGAAGATGGCAGTGGCAAGGGCATGAGCTGCCTCCTCTGCAGTCAGAGCTTTAGCAGAGGAGAGGTGCCTCTCTCCTTACACATACCTGTTTCTTCCTCCTGCATGACAGAGGGCTTAGAGTGACTGCCCAGCAGTGCCAATGTCTGGGAAAGTGTGCACAGCTGGGTAAGGTAGACTCTCCAGAGTGTTTGTCTCTGCCTTCCTTGGCACGAGCATCATAGTATTTCCCCATGTTTGTCCACCTGTCTATGCTGCTGCTGTTATTGTTTTCAGTCACTCTGGGGATGGGGGTTTCAGCTGCAGTTCAGACACTGACTCTGACCATCCTGCCACAGATGTTTCTGCATGGGAATGAAGTGCCCCAGCTCCCTTCTGACTTCTGGGACCCCAAGCAATGCAGTGTGTGGGGGTGGAGAATGCACTAACTCTCTCTTCAGAAGATCCCATCTTTTACTGACTCCCCATCTTTTACTGACTCCCCATCTTTCCATCTGTTGTCATTGGAGCAGTGCAGTCAATGGGGTTTAGGAAATAGGCAGACTCTCTCTGAAAGTCACACCACCTCAGGACACCTGACTGTGTCACTGCAGAGTCATGTCAAGCTGTTCTCCACAAGGGTGCAGTGCTTCCATAGTATCTTTGTGCTAAGACCCCAACAAGTGAAGCAGTGAAAATACTGAGACTGTGGAAATGCTGCTGGGCATTTGCCAGCATGGTTACTTGGTCAAATGATATGAGCCCTGCATGCCCTTGTCTAGAGAGGGAGTGTTGAGACCTCAGTCAGGTGTGGACAGAAGACCCCAGAGTGTTTAGTCTGGTCATCTGAGTGAGGAGCCACAATTTCTGTGTCACTCCCTGCACGTCTAGGCTGAGAATGATAGAGAGGAGTTTGGAGAGCCACCCTTTGGATCTGGAAACCCCTGCTCTCTCCAGTTCTTTTTTCAGAGTAACTTCTCAGTGTGATCATCCTCAAGCTGAGAGAGGCAGAATGGGGAAGTTGGGAACAAGACTGGTGGAGAGACCCGCTCTCCTGACTCTGCACTAAGGCACAGGGAACCCTTTTGCCTCTCATAGCTCATTAGTGTTCATGCTGAGAGCAATCCCGAAGCTGAGGATTTCCACCCCTTCAGTGAACACTCCCCCAGTGTGACAAGGGCATGTAAAAACAAAGAAAGTGTATGGCTAAATGGGTGTGCTACAGCCCCTCATCTGGAGCACAGGGTGGGAAGATGCTGAGCAGCCTTCCTCCATGATGGGTGCACCTCTCCTGAGGAAGGACATGCACATAGTTACAGTCCACACTTGCTTCTCTCTTGTGATCACGCCTGCAGATGGAGGGTGGTAAATTGATGGGCAGGCAGGGTATGTCTCAGTGGTGGCTGAATCAGACCTGGACATTTCTGCTTAGAAGGGCAAAAACCAGAAAACAGAAGTCCCCCCAGGGCACTTTTCCAGAGGCAGGCGGCCCAGGTGCTAATTTGATCTCTCCCAGCAGGACATGAAGACTATTACCATAGGCTCACTGCATCCAGGCTCCTGCACTCAGCCCAGGGTGTCCATCCTCAGTGAACTCCTCAATATACAGGGCTTTTTGCCACTTCAGTGTACAAACTGGTGTAGAGCAGGTCTTACTCCTGAGGAGCCCATCAGTTGAGGCCCCTGCTCCTCATGCAACACTCAGACAGAGCAAATCAGAACTTAAGGGAGGAAGAAACATGAAGGGAGTCTTGAGAAGAGAAATGATATGGGAGGTTTCTGTCAGAAACAGAAGAAATTTTCTCAGAGAAGCCTGCCCTAAATTGTCAATGTCTTTTCCTCCTTGGACAGCACCTGAGTTCTGAAGGGACCAAATGTCCAACGGCAGCTCCATCACGCAGTTCCTTCTCCTGGCATTTGCAGACACACGGGAGCTGCAGCTGTTGCACTTCTGGCTTTTCCTGGGCATCTACCTGGCTGCTCTCCTGGGCAACGGCCTCATCATCACAGCCATAGCCTGGGACAACCACCTTCATACCCCCATGTACTTCTTCCTACTCAACCTCTCCCTCCTCGACCTGGGTTCCATCTCCAGCATTGTCCCCAAATCCATGGCCAATTCCCTCTGGGAAAAAAGAGCTATCTCTTATCCAGGATGTGCTGCCCAGGTCTTTTGCTTTCTCTTCTTCATTGTAGGGGAGTATTGTCTTCTCACTGTCATGGCCTATGACCGCTACGTTGCCATTTGCAAACCCCTGCACTATGGGACCCTCCTGGGCAGCAGTGCTTGTGCCAAAATGGCAGCAGCTGCCTGGGGCAGTGGTTTTATCAATGCTGTGCTTCACACTGCCAATACATTTTCAATACCACTCTGTCAAGGCAATGCTGTGGACCAGTTCTTCTGTGAAATCCCCCAGATTCTCAAGCTCTCCTGTTCAGACTCTTACCTCAGGGAAGTTGGGCTTCTTGTGGTTAGTCTTTCTGTAGCTTTAGGGTGTTTTGTTTTCATTGTGCTGTCCTACTTGCAGATCTTCAGGGCTGTGCTGAGGATCCCATCTGAGCAAGGAAGGCACAAAGCCTTTTCCATGTGCCTCCCTCACCTGGCTGTGGTCTCCCTGTTTGCTAGCACTGCCATGGTTGCCTACCTAAATCCCCCTTCCATCTCCTCCCCATCCCTGGATCTGGTGGTGACAGTCCTGTACTCAGTGGTGCCTCCAGCAGTGAACCCCCTCATCTACAGCATGAGGAACCAGGAGCTCAAAGACACACTGAAGAAGCTCATTCAATCAGCTGCCCGTGTCTCTTGAAATTATTTCCAACTTATCTTGGGAACCTCCTGTGCTTTTCACATTTTATCTGTAATAATCCTGTTTTTCCAGGAATCTCTGCATTCACTGCACTTCTCCGGAGGCATGAACCAAGTTGGCCTGACACAGAGGCCCTTGTACATGTGCCTGGCATGATGGTACTGCTGGCCTCCCATGTCACAACTCTGTAATAAAAGGGAATTTCCTCAGTGCTGGTGTCTGGAGGTTGGGCTCTTCTTCCAAAGTGGAAGTGAAAAAAAGGCTGAAGAAATTGTTCCCCATGAGGCCATGCTGCTGTGCTTGGGTTCTCCATGGGCTCAGGAGAGAAGGGCAGGGGGCGATGTGTTAGGAAGGAGGCCTGGACTGAGGCTTCCCATGTGGGTGCCCAGTGCCCCTGGAGATGGTGAATGATCAAAAGGGATCTGCCTAGGAGTGTCTGTCTCCCTGTGGCTTTCAGGCACCATAGCCTGCTCACTCTGGCGAGCAGCACTGCTAGCTTGGGGCCCTGCAGTAAGAACAGGGAGGGAGCAAGAGGGCCCAGACAGGGCAACATGGACACACTTCCCTGTGGAAAGGCTCTCTGGTGGCAGGAATGTCACTGGGGAAGAGCATAGGAACAACTCTGTCCTTCCACAAGGAAATAAATGACAAAGAGAAACCTATTTCTGCGTGCACCAGCTCAGGGCAGGCTGCTGCTCTGTTGCTGGGGCAGTATGAGCAGCCTTAGGAGCCTCAAGGCCAGGAGTCTTGTGCTGGTGAGATGGGCTGGCACAGAGGGGCTTCCAGCAGTAGGCAATAAGGATCTCTTGGAGGCAGGAGACACAGGGAGACACTAGCTTCCATATCCTCATATTATGGCCGTCCTCCAGCCTGGGTCTGATGTGGGAATGACACTGCTCTCTGTCCCCCGGGAGCTGCTGTGTCCTTCAGAGGGGCTGGGGCTCTGGTGTGAATGCCCAGAGCTCTGCAACACCCTGCAGTGAGCACTGCCATGGGGCCAGCCCAGACTGCACTGCTGTGCTAGGCTGGGGAGAGGGTGGGGGAGGTGGGGAGATCCAGGTAGGGGCTGGGCTGGAAAGTGCCCAGGAGAGGAAAACACCAAAGGTAGCTGAGTTGTGTGACCATGCAGGGTGAGGACATGCACCAGCGGGTTTGTGGTATGGAGCCAGGGCTCATGGAAGGGACCTGGGATATGCAGATGCAGAAGAGAGGAGGCTGGACTGTGCCCTTGGACACATGGATAGACTGGGAAGTTGGCCCAGGGCATTTGTCACCTCTAGCCTCTCACACTGGTAATTTCCATCTGTGTTCACTCACCCCAGGTTTTTGGGTGAGTCTTGCTGTGAGGCCATCTCGATCCTCCTGATGGGTTCAGACCCTGTATCAGAACAATGTCCAGACCTGCCCAGCCTCTCTCTTGGCCCAGACCACAGAAGACCATGGAGCAGGGCTGTCTGCGAAGACTCATAAGGGATGCAGCCAGGGGAGGGCAGGGCTGGGGAAAGTTGCAGAAGTAGGAAGGTTTTGGGGGATAGGGAACTGAGGACTATCATTGGTATTGTAATGTGGGGACCTTTCCACACTCCTGAACACAGCCTGTCCCATGCTGTGCCTGTGTGATGGGGCTGTGCGATGATATGTGGGGCAATGCGGCAGGGACAGGGTGCTGACAGGGTCCACAAAGTAACTGCCAGGAGGTTACAACAAGGGCAGGTATATACGAGGAATTTATATGCATTGCCTTTGCTGTGCAGGTATGATTTTGGGAAAGGCAAAGCTCACCTGGAATTGATGCTTGCAAGGAAAGTCAAGAGCCAAAAGAAGAGCTTCCATCGTTTGTTAGAGACCAAAGCTGAACAAGGAAAATATAGGGCTGCTGCTGAATGGGGAGGGTGATTTAATAACAGCACACACAGATGGGGCTGAGGGACTCAATGCATGCTTTGCCTGAGCCTTTACTGAAAAGGTCTCCAGGCCTCTGTGCTCAGTGAAAGGGTTCAAGGAAGAAAACACTACATATGGACAGGAACCTCATGAAATCCTACAAATACAATTGCTAGTTTCTGCCTCCACAGGGGACTAAGCCTGGCAATGTCACAGGCTGGGGGCATCCTGTGGAAGGGTCTTGTTGGGGAGCAAGCTGGACAGGAGGCAGTCATGTGCCTTGGCAGCAAAGGAGGCCAGCAGCATCCTGGGCTGTATGACGAGATTGAGGGAGGGGATTATCCAGGTTACTGCATCCAGATTTTGGATCCCCAATATGGGAAAGATGTCAGCAAGCTGGAGTGGGTTTAGTGAATGGCTCAAGATGGTAGAGGGCTGGAGCATTTGGTCTGTGAGGAGACTGTGAGGGAGCTGAGCTTGTCCAGTCTGGAGAATGGAAGGCTGAGACGGACCTCATCACAGCCTGCCAATACCTATGAGGACGATATGAAGAGCCGGGCCCTTCACCATGGTGAATGCTGGGAGGATAAAAGACAACAGGTGGAAGGTGAAAAAGAAGTTGTTGACCCTGAACACAAGGACACATTTTTTCCCCATGAGCTCAGCCAAGCATTGGTACAGGTCACCCAGAGTGACCATGCAGTCTCTGTCCTTGCAGGGTTTCAAAATCCAGCTAGATCAATTCTTGAACAACATGATCTGATGCTGTTCCTAGCAGGTTGGACTACAAACCTGCCAAGGTGCTTTCCAACCTGAGTTATCTTATGACCCTCAGACCCTATTTCTGATGGGTACAGAGCAGATGTTTATGGGGCATGTATCTTCCTATGCTGTACGTGACCATCTAAACCAACATCTAAACCAGTGAAGAGAGGTCAACACCTCAGTGTGACTTCTCTCTGCAATGACTGAGGAGTGTCATGGACAGTCCTGGCAGGGACTGTTTTGGGAGCATGGGGCTCTGTGTAAGACACAGAATAATCTATTCTTAATGCTGTTAGCCTGATATATACTAATTAATGTCAATAAAGTGAAAGAAAGAAGTGGTGAAGACTAGGATCTAATTCACAGAATCACAGAATCACTAAGGTTGGAAAAGACCTGTAAGATCATCAAGTCCAACCATCAACCAACACCACCATGCCCACTAAACCATGTCCCACAATGCCATTTCCAGAGGTTCCTTGAACACCTCCAGGGATGGTGACTCCACCACTTCCCTGGGCAGCCTATTCCAGTGTGTCACCACTCTCTCAGTAAAGAAATTTCTCCTAATATCCAGTCTAAACCTCCCCTGGAGCAACTTGAGGCCTTTTCCTCTTGTCCTGTTGCTAGTCACTTGGGAGAAGAGACCAACACCCACCTCTCTGCAATTCCCTTTCAGGTAATTGTAGAGAGCGATAAGGTCTCCCCTCAGCCTCCTCTTCTGCAGACTAAACAACCCCAGTTCCCTCAGCCGCTTCTCATAAGACTTGTGCTCCAGACCAGCTTCGTCGCCCTTCTCTGGACACGCTCCAGCACCTCAATGTCCTTCTTGGAGTGAGGGGCCCAAAACTGAACACAGGATTCGAGGTGCAGCCTCACCAGCACCGAGTACAGGAGGCATGATCGCTTCCCTACTCCTGCTGGCCACACTATTTCTGATACAGGCCAGGATGCCGTTGGCCTTCTTGGCCACCTGGGCACTCTGCCGGCTCATATTCAGCTGGCTATCAATCAACACCCCCAGGTCCTTTTCTGCGGGGTAACTTTCCAGCCACTCATCCCCAAGCCTACCGGGGACCTCTTGATTAAAAGTTTTTGAAATTGTTTTTGATTTTGTTTTCTGTTGTTTTAAGATACTAGCCTTTGAGGCGATTGTGTGTCCTTTTTCTTTCTTGGGAAAAGAAAGATGTTCAGAAATGAGTTTGGATGTGGGACATAAATGTCTTCAGTTACAGGAACTCAGACACCTGGTGCCAGCATCGATGCCCTGGGACCCTCTACCCAGGCTCCACCTGCAGCTCCTCGGGGTCTCTGGTCTCCCACAGGTCTTCTGTGGTAGTTGCCAGCCCCAGGAAAACGCTAAGGTATAATTGGGCCCTGAAAAGTGGCACTGGATGTTTATGGTCAGACAACTGAGGTCTGCCTAGAAAGGTGAAAAACTTTTTTCAACATTTAAAAGAATTTGAATACATTTTCATCAGATGAAACAACTGAATACTTTTAATAAAATGGCAATGTTTTTTCCACCATGCCAGAATGGGAATTTCCAGGAAGTGTATTAATCATAGGAGAAGAAATATTGATCTTGCCCTGTACTTGCACTACCAGTACTCTGCTGTTATGCTGCATATTTAATCTACCTCATCTTTCAGGTGTTCCCACCTGTCCTGATTAGAGGACCATGTTTAAGAGGGCATCTTTTCAGCAGACTATCTGGACATGTGCCCTTCCCATTCCTCTCCAGATTTCCTCTTCTTTTTCCTTTTTGTTCATTTAGATACCTCACAACTAGTTGCTCTTTTGAGCTTCAGGGACTTAGAAGCTTGCCCTGTCTCTCAGAAGCCTAATTTATTCTTTAATCTACTCCACTGTGTTTATATCTATCTAGCCTTTCTTATCTTTCTGTCTAAAAAAGTTCTTGTATGGCTATCTCTTGTGGACATTGGACATCATCAGATGCAGCTTGGACTTAGCATACAGTTAAAGAGTGTTTTACTGTTTATTAAATTGCATTGTGTGTAACTTTTGTTTGTTGACAATGAAGAGAAATCCTTCTGTGCCTGTGTGCAGGTAGTTCTCTGAGGAAAGCAGGTGGGAGTTAGTGCAAAGGAGCTGTAACATCACACTGAAGCTGCAGATCTCTGATGTAAGGAAAAGTGATGCAAGTCCCAGGGGGCAGATGACAGAAATGGCAGGGTTGGGAAGGTGAGGTTGAAGCTGGTTGATATAGTGTCTGGCCTCAAGAGGACTGCTTTTTCTGCCCACCCAGACTTCCTTAGAAGACCCTCTGGATCAATATCAGTTGGAGCGTGCTACTATCAATTCTTCTGTAAAGTGAAAAATTATAAAAATATGCTTAAAAAGCAAAAAATCCTTTCTTATTAAATGGTCATTGAAATCTTCATCATCCACTACTCTTCTGAAACCTCTCCAATTAGCTGTACAAGTCTTGAAGACTTGAAGAAAAGTACAGGATTGTAATGGGCCCCATGGTGTATTTGGTCCTAAATCAATGAATCTCAGATACTGAGAGGAGATTGAACAAACTGCTCAAGAAGCCAAAGTCAGAAGGAAATGCTGAAGTTTCTTGGAGTATTAATTGACCCCATCGAGGGCCATTACTGACAAAGCCTCCCCATGGACTTGTTAGTTCAGAAAATCGGAGGCAATGATGAGAGGCAGGCAAAAGGACTGTGCAGGTCGTGTGCATAGGCATGTGCATAGGCACATGGGGAAGGGAGATCCTGTCCCTCACGCATGGCTCAGGGCTCTTCCTGGGGCAGTAGGATATGGGCCTTGTGATGCCAAGTGAAAGACAAAGATATGGTGCCTCCCAGCCTCCTTGGGGGATTCCAGGAGGAAATGAGGCTCCAGTGCAATGAGGACAATGTGTTTCATCATAGGCCTCGGTGGCAGAGACATGAGCCATAGCCAAGGGGACAAAAAACACAGTTCTGCTGGAGCCTTCCAGCCTTGCGAGCACCCTTGGCCTTCTCCACTGCAGGCTGTCCTACACTGTCCCACACCTGCACCTGTTTCCCTGCAGGATGTAGACATTCCACCCACTTCCCCACCTTGTTCTCACCCCGGCATGTCCTTACCTTCACTGATTTCTCTCCAACCTCACTGGCTGTTCCTTGAAATACAAAGCTATGGGCTGATCCCAGGGTCCCTCTCTGTCATATGTAGCAGCACAGCACTACCTTTTGAATGATATTTCTTCCTTCTCCTGTTCAGTCTGGACCTCTAAAGCTGCAGTTTCTGGTGGTTTTCCTTCCTCGCACTCTTCCCCACTGCCAGAAAAACATTGCAGTCATCTCTGTAAGCAACTTTCAAGCTTCCTCAAGCTACTACTACACTACTCTGAGCCTCTGCTTCAAAAGAGATCTCAGGAGGTCTCTAGTCCAACCTCCTGCTCACAGCAGGGTCAGCTATCAGGTCACAGCAGTTTTCACAATAGGCCTAAGAAGCCCAGCTCTCACAGCCATTTCACATGGCATCCAACAGCATCTTGGCAGATCTCCTTTGGGCCCTCTCCAATTCCTCCATGCTCCTCCTGAATGGGGAGCCTGACACCAGGACATATTATTGCAGATGTGGCCACACCAGTGCCGAGTCAAGGGGAATGATAATTCCCCTTGTCTGGGTGGCCATGCTCCTCCCAGTGCAGCCCCATAGGCACATGGACATATCACATTTAGCACCACTGACTTGTATGGCATCCCTTGTAATGCCCATTGAGGTATGGTCCTTGAGGTTGCTCCTCATCCAGTCAGGTCTGGGTCTGCCTTGATGTACAGGGTTGTTCTGCCCCCTGGTGCAGAACATCAAAAGATCCCTTTTCCTTGGAAAATGTCTAAAGGTTTCTATTGACCAAATCCATTTCTCAAGGTTTGCTTGGACTGAACCCCATTGTGTCAGCTGGTACATGTAGGTGAAGACGGAGATGCAAGTTTAATGAAATTGCTTGCCAAGGTAGTAGATATTACCGTGGTGATCATCCCAGAAACACCAAATGAGGGTACAATGCAAGCAAAACCAGGATCACTGAGGAAAGTGTAAGCAGAGGTGTGCTGATTGTATGGGAGGACATGAGGATGATCAAAGGGAAGAACTTGGGAGGGGCAAAACATGGGAAAAGAAAATACAAGGTGAAGCCAAAGATATGATAAAGGGTGTTCTGGGGTACCTGCCAAGCAGCCCTTCACCTGAGAAAGACTGACTGGAGTGGGACAAGAAAGTTGCACTTGACCTGAGCATATTTATGTCTGACTTGCTTCTATGGTCATGGAGAGTCTGAGTGTTTTGCATACCAGCATCAAGGGAAGATCCATAATGCATGGAAACACAGAATTGTTTGGGCTGGAAGAGATCTCAGGAGGTCTCTAGTCCAACCTCCTTCTCACAGCAGGGTCAGCTATCAGGTCACAGCAGTTTTCACAGGTCTTTATTCATTTTGGGCCTGAAAACCTCCAAAGGCAGAGATGGCACCAACTCTGAGAAACCTTCTCACTGCACATTGGCCCTCATCCCCCAATCATGTAAAGCAGTGAAGAGCATAACTCTTTCTGGTTACCTCCTCGTAGCTGTGGGAAGACTATTATATGGTTTCCCCAAAGCCTTCTTTTCTACTGTCAGAAAAAACTTTGCACTTTCAGCCTCCCATAGTGAGAAAGTCAACCTTACAAATGCATACCTGAGATGCTTAAGGCTCTTCCAGTCCTGCTGTATTCTCTCAGATCTGCAAAGGACTCCAGGGTTGTTAGAATATCATCACTCTCCTTCTATGGTGTTCTGCAAGTGTCACTCTCAGTTGTCATCATGATGTAATGCACATGTGTTGCAGGTTATGAGGAGGGCACAATTGGAACAAGCAGTCATTCAGAATTAAATTTTGTACTTAAAATGTTTCAGGCCCAAGAGGCAACATGACACCACTAAGAGAGGATTGCTCTGAGGGATGCCATGCTTGGTGCTAACCCACATGCAGAAGAGGAATTCATGATTCCAAGAATCACAGTAGCTATCTGTATTGGGTTTGCGTGACAGCGCTTTGGTAGGGGGCTACAGGGGTGGCTTCTGTGAGAAGCTGCTAGAAACTTCCCCTATGTCTGATAGAGCCAATGCCAGCCGACTCCAAGACGGATCTGCCACTGGCTAAGGCTGAGCTAATCAGCAACAGTGGTAGCGCCTCTGTGATAACATATTTAAGAAGGTGGGGGGGGGGGAAACCGGGAAACGGCAGCCGGAGAAGAGAGGAGTGAGAATATGTGAGAGAAACAACTCTGCAGACACCAAGGTCAGTGAAGAAGGAGGGGGAGGAGAGGCTCCAGGCGCCGGAGCAGAGATTACCCTGCAGCCCGTGGTGAAGCAGGTTGTCTCCCTGCAGCCCATGGAGGTCCACGGTGGAGCAGATATCCACCTGTGGCCCGTGGAGGACCCCACGCTGGAGCAGGTGGATGCCCGAAGGAGGCTGTGATCCTGTGGGAAGCCCATGCTGGAGCAGGCTCCTGGCAGGACCTGTGGAGCCGTGGAGAGAGGAGCCCACGCTGGAGCAGGTTTGCTGGCAGGACTTGTGATCCCACAGGGGACCCACGCTGGAGCAGTCTGTTCCTGAAGGACTGCACCCCGTGGAAAGGACCCATGCTGGAGCAGTTCGTGAAGAACTGCAGCCCGTGGGAAGGACCCATGTTGGAGAAGTTCGTGGAGAACTGTCTCCTGTGGGAGGGACCCCACGCTGGAGCAGGGGAAGAGTGTGAGGAGGAAGGAGCAGCAGAAACAACGTGTGATGAACTGACCGCAACCCCCATTCCCCCCGCACCGCGCCGCTCGGGGGGGAAGAGGTAGAAAAAATCGGGAGTGAAGTTGAGCCTGGGAAGAAGGGAGGGGTGGGGGGAAGGTATTGTTTTTTTAAGATTTGGTTTTACTTCTCATTATCCTACTCTGATTTTGATTGGTAATAAATTAAACTAATTTCCCCAAGTCAAGTCTGTTTTGCCCGTGATGGTAATTGGTGAATGATCTCCCTATGTCCTTATCTCGACCTATGAGCCTTTTCCTCATATTTTCTCTCTCCTGTTGAACTGAGGAAGGGGAGTGAGTGAGCGGCTGTGGGGTGATTAGTCCGGCTGGGCTTAAACCACGACACTATCGCTAGAGGTGGCAGAATCACTGAACCATTCAGGTCAGAAGGGACCTTGGGATGTCTCCAGTACAACCTCCCACTCACACTAGGATGAACACTGAATTACTACCAAGTTCCTCAGTGCTTTGTCCAACAGTGTGCTGCAAATGTTTTCTGGGGACTTCGTCTAAGATAATTTGTGGACTCTTGGGAATCTTCCAAGGAATCTCAGGGTGCCTTTTGCTGCCAGGTAAGGGCAGCCACAGGATTCCTTGACTCCCAGCAAGCTGCTAGCAACCTCTAGCAGCTCCTGATGAACTCTGTCCACTGTCCTTCATCAAAAGGTACATTGTTGAGAGGCTGCTGAAGCTTTTAAAGCCCTTGGACTATTACTCCTTGCTGCTCTTTCACCGAGGCATAAATGATACAGCCAAACAAGGAAAGTATAGACTATAAATAAATGACTCTGCGGGTGATGGTCAAGGGTATGGTGACCTAGGTGGTGGTGTTCTTGACCTTGCTGGTGAGGAGGTTTGTGCACTGGGCAGTTCCTGTGGGTCAACATTTGATTGTGCAGCTGGTATAAGCAATAGGATTTTAGTTTCTATGACCATGAGAACCTCTCTGAGCATCAGCGACTTCTTGGAAGAGATGGAGTAAAATTACCCCCTGATAAAGTGGGGTAAAATTATCTTTGCTGACAGACCGGCAAACCAGTTAAGAAGAGCTTTAAACAGGAATTTTGGAGGAGTGAGGAAGTGATGGGTGGGGTAGGCAAGTAAAGGTTTATGTAAACAAAAGAAGCATAACAATCAACAAAGCAGGGCTGAAGTGGAATCACCCCAAGCATATGCACATAAATAAGGAAGTGCCTGTGGGGCAGCATTGAAAGCTCTCATACCCTTTCCAGGAAATCAGCATGGCTGGGCACCTCTCTGAAGTGCCTGTACACTAATGCATGCAGCCTGGGGGAAAAAATAGGAGGAATTAGGAGTGTGTGGGCAGTTCCAGAGCTATGATCTCATGGGATAAGAGACATGGTGGGATAGCTCACACAACTGGCGTGCTGGGAGGGATGGATGGATGCATACATGCATGGCTGGATAGATGGATGGATGGATGGTTAAAAGCTGTTCAGAAAAGACAGGACTGATCAACAAGGAGAGGGAGTTTCCCTTTAAGTGAGAGAGCAGTGGGAAAGCATGGAGCTCTGCCTTGGGATAGATGATAACCCAGTCAAGACTTCATGGGTCACGATTAGCAGGCAGAACAAAATGGGTGACCTTTATTGGGTATCTGTTATTGACTGCTTGATCATTGGAATAAGCTGCCCGGGGAAGTGGTGGAGTCACCATCACTGGAGGTGTTCAGGGAACGTGTGGATGAGGCATTGTGGGACATGCTTTAATGGGCATGGTGGTGTTGGTTGATGGTTGGACTTGATGATCTTACAGGTCTTTTCCAACCTTAGTGATTCTGTGATTCTGTGATCAGAAAGAAGATGGGGCCTTCTTCAGACAACCTGCCTTGGATGATAACTTCCCAATCATGCAGAGATGAGGTTAGGAGAGCCAAAACTCATCTCAAGTTAAATCTAGTGAGGGACCAGAAGGGCAACAAAAAAGGTTTCTACGAGTCCATAAGCAGCAAAAGGAAGACTAGGGGAAAATGTGGGCTCACTGGTACATGTGCCAGGGGCACTGGTGACAAAGGATATGAGAAAGCTCAAGACACTCATTGTCTTCCTCACCTTAGTCTTTACTGAACTAGTATCCCAAAACACCCTCAAGGACAAGCTGCCCAGGAATAGACTAGGCAAGTGGAAGTGAGGTGGATTGCAAACTTTCTGAATTGTTGGGCTCCCCAGGAATAACACCATGCACAGGTAAATGCTGGGGCTGACCAGCTGGAAAAATCTTTTGCAGAAAAGTACCTGGAGGTCCTGGTGGGCAACAAGTTGGACATGAGCCAGCAATGTGTCCTCATGGTAAAGAAGGCCACCAGCACCCTGGGCTGCATCAGGAAGGGTGTTGCCAGCAGGCTGAAGGAGGTGATGATCCTTCACCTCTGCTCAGCACTGGTGAATAGTACTCCCATCCCTGCACCAGCCTTGCCCCACTATCCCACATGTGACCCCACAGCTCAACCCTGGACCATGGTGACTGGCCAGGGCTGGAAATGAAAGTAAAAAGGGCCAGGCCTGGGGGTGACATCTGGGGTATGGGCCAGCAACAGAGGTCAGGGAGACTGCCTCAAGGATGTGTGCTAGGCAGAGGGACTGAGGGACAGCAGGAAACTCACCTGGCTGCTGGGTCATGCTTCCCTCAGTGCAAGACCTGACACAGGGTCCCAGACTTCCCTCTTCACGAGGGAATGATGGCACTTCAGGAGGGATGATGGCACTAAGTATAAGGAATGGGGGGCATCAGGCTTCTTCAGCCACTTCCCAGGCCTGGTGGAACACCAGAACAGTAAGGACTTCTGGCTCTGCACCATGAGCACGCTTTAGGGTACCCACAGTCCAGACATTGCCTTGGATTAGCTGAATACCAGCATTTTTCTATTTGAAGCAATTTCTAGAACAGGTCACCCCCCATCTGATCTCTCCCCATCTGTTGTCACTAAATCAGGGCTTTTGAGCCAGTGTGCAAAATGCCAATCAACACACTGAGTCTTTATTGCCAGTCTGCAGAGTAGGGTGTCAGGCATTTAACATCAGCCAGCACATCTCTCAGAAACACACGGGGTCTTTTATACAAAATGATAACAAAGAAAGATTCACATTACAATAGCTGATTGGTCGCTCATACTAAATTTCATCTGCCCATGTCTTAATTTTAATGTAACTCGTTATACTAAGGTGGACCTATATTTACATTTAAAATCTCCACCTAGGGGTGTATTTTTTAGTATTAAAGTTTAGGGTGCAAGTCTTGATTAAATTCAAAAATACTTCTCTACAACAAATCATGTATCACTACACACCATTACACACATTAAATAGGTTATTGTATACTGAAAAGGTCCTTGTACAGTAGCATTGTCTTGACCAGGATGCATATCCTAGGTACCAGAGTGAGTTTCCATCTCCGTCCTCAAGGATACCTGAATTCCATTGCTATAATCTGGTTCCATATACAGCACATCCAACCTCTGATTTGGCTGGACATTCCTGGCCTCCTCCTAATACTCCTCATATGGTCCCAAGCTGGATGGGGATCACTGCTGCTAATCCCCTTCCCAGGAAGTCTGTGGATATGGCAGGTGGTTTAAGGCACTATGGTATACTTCCAAGGACACTAGATGTGTTCAGCCATTGCCTGAGGGTGACATAAATCACTCTTCAGCCTCCCTTCCTTGTGCCTGCTGGGTCCCCACTGCCTCCTCTGGGATTGCAGAGTCCTTATTTCCCTGAAGATACCTGGGTTTAGCACTTTCCCTTTGGGTGACTCCACCACTTTGTGGGTCTTCATTCGCTGCCCACCCCAGGCACACATAGTACATGGAGATCTCCTGGGCTCTCCAGAAAGCTCCAGACTCCCCTGCTTAAGGCCATGATCCGCATGTCACATGTGAGACAGCCCTGGGTATGTACCTCAGTGAACATTCACCATCACCACTGTCGCCAGACACAAACAGGTGAGCCCTAAATCCAATCCTTAATCTCTAACAGGTCACACTATCACAACGAGCTCTTTGTTGCTGAACCCATGGAGCAACAGGCCCTTTTGGGGGTGCAGTTGCTCATACCTATTCTTGGCACCAGCCTTGGAAGAAAAGTTGAGTCTCCAGGCACTGCGCTTGGGAGATCCCTTTTTATTACAGAGATACTAGGAGAGAGTCAGCTCTGACTCATTGTTGGACATACATTTATATAGGCTCCAGGTGTGACAGAGCAGGTTAATTCCTCAGGAGAAGTGCGATGAATCCAAACATTAATGTAGGAACAACATAATAACCAAAAATTACCACAAAACTAGAATGATAACAATTATGATAATGATAATTAGCAGAATAATAATAATGCTAATGCTAATAATGACAATGATAATTAAAACCAACAAAGCATAGGCCAAGAATGGGAGTCATTTGTACAGAGAGATGGAAAGTTCAGCATGATTGAGAAATGTCCATGAAATCCCTTTCCTAATGGCATCCTTGAGCTCCTTGCTCCTCATGCTGCAGATGAGGGGGTTCACTGCTGGTGGTACCACTGCGTACAGAACTGCCACCACCATATCCATTGATGGGAAGGAGAAGGAAGTGGGCTTCAGGTAGGTGAACATGCCAGTGCTGATAAAAAAGGAGACCATGGGCAGGTGAGGGAAGCATGTGGAAAAGGCTTTCTGCCATCCCTGCTCAGATGGGATCCTCAGCACAGCCCTGAAGATCTGCATGTAGGACAGCAGGATGAAAACAAAACACCCAAATGCTAAACAGACACTAATCACAAGAAGGAGGGGAGGGGAGGGGAGAGGAGGGGAGGGCAGGGCAGGGCAGGGGAAGGGACGGCAGGGGAGGCAAGGCAGCACACAAGAAAGCATTCTCCTTACCCAGCTCTGCATGCTACCTCCCAGAGATCAACATTGCCAGGCAGTTGCACTCAGCCCCTTTGCTCTGCAGACAGAAGTGGGCACGTGGCTGGAGAGATGCGCCACTGCTTTGCTGGAGCTCTGGCTGCAGAGGAGGTGGTTCAAGCCTTGGACCCCACCACCCTGAGGGCAGAGGCTTTGCTTGGTGGGAGAGGAGGCAAGGGGTCTTGCTCAGAGGAAGCTGTGTGCATTGAAGGGGGATCAGATGGAGTTTTCGGAATTCTCCCTCCCACAACATTTCCTCTCATTCCCCAATCATATCCCTGCTGCCTGGAGATGTTTCTCTTGGGAGGTGTTTCCCTGTCCTATGTCAGTGCTCGCAGACCCCATCCCAAACTTTGTGCACTCACCTTGGCCCTACAGAAACCTGTGTCTTTGCAGGGCTCTGGCTAGGCACATGTTCATATTTGCAGGTGGAAAAGGGCAGGCCAGAACAATCCTGAAGGGTCCAGCAAAGGTGATACTAATGCTGTCCACCGGCAGAGGAGTGGCTGAAGGCACTTTACAAGGCTCCTAGCAGACCTGCTGACCACTTAAAGTTACAGATCAGGCATCTCAGTGACTTGTTCAAACCTGAGAGCTCCTTTTCCATCTCTCCCTTCCCTGCACCCCACTACCCCTAGAGTAGGAAAATGAAAACACAAGAAAGCACCCTATCTTTAAAATATTCCCTGCATTGAGCTTCCTCTTGAAAACTTTCTGCTAGGGATGCCTTGGGGGTGATCTGGATATGTGAGCAGCCCTGTCCCACACAGCACCCTCCCAAAAGCAGGACCTGCCCTGAAAGGGGTTGCTTCTTCCACCCAGAGCTTCTTCCCACAGTGCTGTGGAGAGCTTCCCGGGAAGGCTGAGGGCTGACCCTAGCAGGTGGCAGAGTCCCTGCCCTGGCACATAGCTCCCTGGGGCACAGGGACCCTGCTCTGAAGGATCAGGAGAGACCCAGGGATGGAGCTGCCAAGTGGGTGACAGCCCCGAGTCTGGGCAGGGCACCTGGGCAGACCCAAAGCCCAGGCACACACTGGAGGGACTGTAGGTGTGTCTGTCCGTGGCTAAGTGCTGCAGGGGATGCAGGACCACTTGTGACCTTCACAGCAGATCAGCCTAAGAGGAGAACAGGATGGGGACAGTTGTGTTGCCCATGGTTGTGTATGTGCTGCTGTTGGTGTGGTGGCTGTAAAGGTACTGCTCCCCAGAGGCATTGATCTGTGTATGGTCAGCTGTGTCCATCCTGTGTGTGCATGGCTCTGTGTGTGTACAAGGTTGTGTGTTCATGTAGTTATGTATGCACATGTGTCCATTTGCCTGTTTCCACTAGAGTGTTTGGAATACAAGGCAATTTCTCCTGACTGCTGATGCAACAAGGCGCTAGGCTGAATCTTAGGATTTAGGGACCCTTCTTGAGAGCCCTATCAACATGAGGATGGTATACAGGGTGTCAGGATGTCCTCAACATTCTCCCTTTTCCATGGGGGCTCACAGAGGCTTCCAGCCATGCTGTTACAAGTCTGTAATATAAAAACTCATCTACACAATGCATGTAGGTGAGCAGGCACTTCTTTATTGCAGCGCTGGACGCACAGGGGATCGCTCCACCTAGTGTGCATGTCTAGCTTCTCCGCTACCAAAGTTATATACAATCAAAGTATACATATTCATCATATTTTTCAAGAAACAATTAACATATTCATACAATTTCTGAGAACTCATTAATATACGTAAATGCTCGTGATGCATGCGCCTTCAGGTACACAGGTGGTCGTTTAAGGTCCTCTGGTGGTCGTCCATAGTCTTCCTCATGGTGTCCTTTAGTTGAACCCAATCTTTGCGCATGCTCAGGTTGGTTGCAAAATCCTATTCTTGGAATCTTCTTAAGTTTTCCCCGGTTTACTGACCAGGCCTACAACTTATCATTCTCTTGACAAGCAAATTCTACCTCTTCACAATGCTACATTGTTCATAGCTAGTTTATGATTAAAGTAGGGGTAGCTCATACCTAGTTACCCTTATACAGAAAAAAAAAATATATATATATAAAATCTTAATCTTTTAATGATCACTTTTCTAGCTTATAAGTTTCTGTCTATTTCCATGCCTATGAATAATCAATGTTTATTTCTATTAGTATCTATCGATTGGCATCCTTGATATTCATATCAAGATGGGAGCGTAAAGGGGATTTTTCAAGCAGCATCACTGGTGCATATCAGGTCACACTGTTACAAAACTCAAACAAAACTTTTCTATTCAATTCTTCATCGTTCCATCTCGTTACTGTTAGTTCCTCAGCATGGAACGGCGACTCCCTGGTGAGGTTCCTATGGTTATTGTTTCTAACTTAACAATCCTATCTTATTTATCTATTAATTATATTTAATCTTTTCTATATGATCATACTTCGATTTTTTTAAAAAAATCAGAATATTTACAACAATGCAAAGGCCTCCTCTTCCTGTGGTCACAGCTTGACTCCAGTCATGCAGCTGGACCACAGCTGAGGAGCCTTGTTACAGAGTGACTGTTGGGGTAAGGGCTGCCACACATGTTAGGGGAGACTGTCTCAAGAATGTTTGCTAGGAAAAGTGAGGGACAAACACAAACTCACATGGCCTCATGGGTCATGCTTCCTTCAGTGCAAGACCTGACACAGGTTTCTAGCCTTGCTTTTTTATCCAGGAAGGATGATGGCATTAAGAGATGGGGAGTGGGGGTCACCAGTCCTTCTTCAGCCACTTCCCAGACTTGATGGAGCACCAGGAAAGCAAGAACTTCTGGCTCTGCACCATGAGCATGCTTTGGGGTACCCACAGTCTTTGTCTTGGGTTACCTGAACAGGGATATTTTCCTCTCTGAGGAATCTTCCAGCTTAGGTTACCTTCCTTCTGATATCTCTTCATTCCTCCTCTGACCTGCCTGCCCATTCCTAAATCCCTCCCCATGCTCCCTGCAGGGTCCTGAGGTGGCAGTGGTATTACACAGACCAAGCAGACTGTGGTACCCACACTGGCTTTGCTGGATGGAGTGGGAACTAAAACCAGCTGGATTGAGACCCCAGAGGTCTGTGGAGGTGGCAGGTACTTGGAGAGTCTATGGAGCATTTCCAAAGGCACTAGAGGTGTCCAGGGGTGTCTCTAGATCCAGCTGGTGGTAATTCATTCAGCTTGACATGAATCACACTCCAGGCTCCACTCCTTGCACCTGCTGGGCCCCCCACTGAATCCATTGGGAATTGCAGAGTCCCTGTTTTCCTGTGGATACATTAATTTGGCAATTTACCTTTGGGTCACTCTACCTTGGGCCATCTATCCTCACCTGGTGGGGCTCCATTCACTGCCCCCTGAGGCACATGCTGTTCATGGAGATGTCTCAGGCTCTCCAGGCTGCTCCAGATTCCTCTACTGGATGATGTCATCTGCTCTGTTACATGTGGGATAGCCTGGGTATGTATCTCTGTGGTGCATTGACCTTGGCTGGCTGCCAGGTGCCCACCAAACCACTCTCTCACTCCCCCTCCTTAGCAGGAAAGGGAGAGAAAATAAGATGAAAAACTCGTGGATCAAGATGAAGGCGGTTTAATGAAAGAAAGCAAAGGCCACACATGGAAGCAATGCAACAACTGGACTAGATGATCGTTGTAGGTTCCTTCCAACTTAACTATTCTATTCTATTCTAAAAAACAAGATATTTTTTCTACTTCCCATCAGCAGATGTCCAGCCACTTCCTGGGAAGTAGGGCCTCAGTGTGCACAGCATTTGCTTCAGAAAACAAGGGCCTTGTGAGAGACTGAACTGTGAAACATTTGTCTCAAAGATTGCTTGTTAAAGGTGAACAAAGATTGTTTGTTTTAGCTGGCCGAGGAATGCGATAAGGACAGCTGCAAGGCCACAGAGGCCTCCAGTCTGTGAAGAATCATCCTGCCCAGTCAAGCGATATGCAGGAATGCAGTCACTTGAGGTGTGTGTGCATATGCAGGAATGCAGAGGCTTGCAACTACACCGTTGTCGTGGAAACCGCAGCCCCTGAGTGGGGGGATAAAAGGAACTGTGAAAGAAAACTTTCTGCGATTGCCCACCATGAAACTGCGATTGCCCACTGCGAAACCACCAAACCACCGAGAGGCTTGGACCCTCGGGATGCCGTGGATCCATGGTGGTGACTATTCTTGCAACTCTACCTCGACTGCTTGCTTGATTTCTACCTTTTCTTTCCACTCTATCCTATCGCTGCTATTTTCCACTTTTGATAATAAAAAGCTGGTTTAGGCGTACCGTATTTGACCTCGTTTGTGTCTTAATCTTGCTCTTGGGATCATATTGAAACCTTCCCCGACATTGGATCAGGACAGCGCCTTTATGATGAATGCTCCACCCCCTCCTCCTTTCTCTTAGCATTTATTGCTGAGCATGACACCATATGCTATGGAATATCCCTTTGGACAATTTGGGTCAGCTGTCCTGGCTATGTCCCTCCCAACCTCTTGGCCACCCCTAGCCTACTGGCCTTTGGAGGTGGGGGTTGAATAGACAGCCTTCCTGTTTGCTCAGGAAAAGTTTTCCTTGTAGGCTGATTGGAGCTCCACAACACTAAGTATTGTTGCATTTGGCCTGGCGAACAACACTAAGTGTGTCTACACTGTGAATAAAATGACTTCTTGACTTTCATCTACTCCTTCTCACTCACTCCCCAACTGCAAGGCTGCACCCTGAGTCTGGCACTGGGATCTCCCCTTGGCTCTCTCCTTCTCAGACATTGCCCTGAGCCCTGCTTGACTCAGTCGCCTCTGCTTGACTGCTCAGACCTGGAGATACAGGAGAAGGTGCAGCAGCTTGACCTTAGTACCTCCATTTGTTCTACCTGATGTCACATGGAAGTGCAGCCAGGGGAGCATAGAGGAAGGCTGCAGAGTTTATCCTTCTCTCTTGTGAAGTTCAGGCTTCCAGTCTACTGGATGTGACTCAGAAGTGGGGCACTTTGTAAGGGGTCTTCAGTGTTCGCTGCTGGCCTGGGGCATAAAAGGTACCACAGCTTTCCCAAAGGCTGTTCTTCACCTCCAGGGCCACAGATGCAGCTCAGGTCTTCATGTGTCTTTACAGCAGCCCTAAGACTCAAGGATCCTAGGGATCTGATTGCCAGAGAGCAAGGGTGGGGGGTGAAGGCAGGCTTACCTTTGACCAAAAGGCTCAACTGCTGCTCGTGAGGTCAGTGGACCCCCAAGACCTCCAGATTCCAGGCCCAGGGTGGACCCTGCTTGCTCTGTGGAGGTCTGCTCCTCTAGCAGTTCTGCTCCAGCCAGAGACAAAAGTGAAGTTCTAGTACTGAGTCTGAGACTGACTCCAGCTCAGCACTGGCACCTGCCTGCTCTGCCCATTATTCCTCCACCCCCTTTCCAGCATCCTCCTTGGCAGCTGCAGGGAGATAGATACCCCCAGTGCAGCTTACAAGGCAATTTCTTTCCCTGTCCTGGACCAGGATGGACTGCCTTTTCTTGCTACTGTTCCTGGGCCACAGGGAATATCTGGGTCCTCCTGAGTCAGGCTGGTGGTCCCTCCAGTCCCCTGTGTTTTGCCTGATGGTGGCAGTAGGATATGCTGCTTAGGAGTATCTGACTCCTTTCTGCCCTATATTTCCAATGATTGGGGAAGTGTCCATTATCCCCTTCCCCTGCCTTCTCCTCCCCAGCCTGAAAAGCGAAGTAGAGGTCAAGGGAATACTGGGGAAAAGTTCTGTCTTCCTGACTACACACACACGTTCTCCATTCACCTCCAGTGGTCAGAATAGTTTCTTGACTCTCTTTCTGAGGGTGCCATCTTGCACTTATAGCTGATGCTGTCCAGCCTGGTATAAGAAAGCTTCACAACGCAAGCTTTGGAGGAAACTGGTACAGGGAATGCCCCAGAAAAACCCTGAACTAGTTGTCTCTCATTTATTTAGTTGGGGATGCAGGATATGACCCACCCCTCAAAAAATTTAATCCTTTTTCCCACAGTCCCCTTCAGCAACGAGCTCTCCCTGAATCTGACCCTGCACCTGTACTCGTAGAGCCCTGCAGATCCATCTGCCTACCACTGTCCAGACACAGAGTCAGGGACATAAAGTCCTCAAGTGACAAAAAGAAACAACAGAGCAGCCCTGCTCAGTGCTCTTAGAAGCCTCCTTTTGTCCATGTGCCAGTGCTCTTCCCTCCAAAATGGCAGCCCATTACCCTTCTGTGGTGCAATCCATATCATTCCCCCCATCCTGCTCCTCCTGGAAAGCAAAGGAGGAGTATTCTCCCTTTTTGTCAACCAAGTCGCCCTCTGAGAAGGCAGGAAAATATGGAGGAGCTTCCCCTGTGCATTCATAGTGCACTGCACAAAGACAGTAAACCTGTAAACCATGTAAACTATGAGGCATGCAAAAATATAACTTCCAGTTCATTGTCAGTTACAAATCCTGGTTCACTCTGTCCTGGTATTTCTTTCTCTGCCTTCCCAACTACAGCAGAATGAAAGACCAACCGGTTAACCAACCAGTTAAAACAAAGCAGAAAAAATAAGTAGTTACATCTTAATATAGTTTTCTTATTTCATGGCCTTAGTTTTAGAGGAAAGCTGGAAATAACTCACTTTCTCTGATTGCTCACAAAGAAATATAGCCACACAGACCAAGCATGAGAACAGAATCAAAGAAAGAATAGAGAAAGGAAAGCACAGAATCACAGAATCACTAAGGTTGGAAAAGACCTGTAAGATCATCAAGTCCAACCATCAACTAACACCACCATCCCCACTAAACCATGTTCCACAATGACACATCCACAGGTTCCTTGAACACCTCCAGGGATGGTGACTCCACCACCTCTCTGGGCAGCCTGTTCCAGTGTGTCAGCACTCTCTCAGTAAAGAAATTTTTCCTAATATCCAGTCTGAATCTCCCGTGGTGCAACTTGAGGCCATTTCCTCTTGTCCTGTCGCTAGTCACTTGGGAGAAGAGACCAACACCCACCTCTCTGCAACCTCCTTTCAGGTAGTTGTAAAGAGCGATGAGGTCTCCCCTCAGCCTCCTCTTCTGCAGACTAAACAACCCCAGTTCCCTCAGCTGCTCCTCATAAGGCTTGTGCTCCAGACCCCTCACCAGCTTAGTCGCCCTTCTCTGGACATGCTCCAACACCTCAACGTCTTTCTTGGAGTGAGGGGCCCAAAACTGAACACAGGATTCGAGGTGCAGCCTCACCAGAGCTGAGTACAGGGGCACGATCGCTTCCCTACTCCTGCTGGCCGCACTGTTTCTGATACAGGCCAGGATGCCGTTGGCCTTCTTGGCACACTGCTGGCTCATCTTCAGCTGGCTGTCAACCAACACCGCCAGGTCCTTTTCCGCCAGGCAGCTTTCCAGCCACTCGTCCCCAAGCCTGTAGTGTTTCATGGGATTGTTGTGGCCAAAGTGCAGGACCCAGCTCTTGGCCTTTTTGAATTGCATACAGTTGGCCTTGGCCCATTGATCCAGCCTGTCCAGATCCCTCTGCAGAGCCTTCCGACCCTCAAGCAGATCAATACTCCCTCCCAACTTGGTGTCATCTGCAAACTTACTGAGGGAGCACTCTATCCCCTCATCCAGATCATCGATAAAGATATTAAACAAGACCGGTCCCAAAACAGAGCCCTGGGGGACTCCGCTTGTGACAGGCCACCAACTGGATTTCACTCCATTCACCATGACTCTCTGGCCTTGGCCGTTCATCCAGTTTTTTACTCAGCGAAGAGTACACCTGTCTAACTCACGATTCGCCAGCTTCTCCAGGAGAATACTATTGGCGACAGTGTCGAAGGCTTTACTAAAGTCCAGGTAGACAATATTGAGAGCCTTTCCCTCATCCACTAGGTGGGTCACCTGGTCATAGAAGGAGATCAGGTTGGTCAAGCAGGTCCTGCCTTTCATGAACCTGTGCTGGCTGGGCCTGATCCCTTGGTTGTCCTGCATGTGCCCTGTGAGCACCCTCAAGATGAAAGCAGGAACAATTCAATGCATGTTAAGGTAGCCCTGCCCAGCATGCTCTTTTGAAAAGCCCACCTAATTTTCTAGAAATATTTTAATCCTAGTTGAAGGCCATAGCCTCTCTGACTGATGATTAGCATGTCCCTACACTGGTGGCTGCTATTTCAGCTAACAGCTATGGGACACTCATCATTGTTTTGTGTAGGACTTCCTCTGACCACATGAGAATGTGGGAGGAGTATGCAGAAAGGTGACTTCATGTTTTAAGCTGTGAAATTGAATGGTGATATTAAATAGACATGAGTTCATCCTGGTTTATATCACACACGAATGTGGCTGGAGATGATTCTATTACTGAGGCTGAGTCACAGATACTTTGGTTTGGTTTGTTTTTCTCTTCCCTTGTCTGTCTGCACATATGGACATGCTCAGTTAACCCCTTGTTCTGGTTTTTTCTGCGATAGAGTTAATTTTCTTCATAGTAGCTAGTTTGGGGCTATGTTTTGGATTTGTGCTGAAAACAGTGTTGATAGCATAGGGATGTTTTAGTTACTGCTGAACAGTGCTTACACAGAGTCAAGGCCTTTTCTGCTTCTCATACCACCCCACCAGCGAGTAGGCTGGGGGTGCACAAGAAGTTGGGAGGAGACACGGCCGGGACAGCTGACCCCAACTGACCAAAGGGATATTCCATACCATATGATGTCATGCTCAGTATATAAACGAGGGGGAAAGCTGGCCGGGGGACCGCTGCTTGGGCTGGGCATCGGTCGGAGGGTGATAAGCAATTGTTTTCATTTGCATCACTTGCCTTTCTTCTTTGTTGTTGTTGTTATTTTTCCTTTTCATTACAATTTTTATTATTATTATCATTATTATTATTATTTTATTTCATTTCACTTATTAAACTGTTTTTATCTCAACCCACGAGCTTTCTCGCTTTTACTTTTCCTATTCTCTCCCCCATCCCACTGGGGCAGGGTGGGGAGTGAGCGAGTGGCTGTGTGGTGCTTAGTTGCCAGCTGGGCTTAAACCACGACAACCCTCCTATCACTTCTTCAGCCCTTATAAACTCCTGACATTCTCCAGCTAGATCCGTGGGGAGGGTAGAGATCCCCTACAGCAACTTCCTGGCTTTGCCTCATTTCTACACCGGGACCTAAGAGCAGGATTTAAGCCTGAGGAGTACCTTCAACATTTTTCATGTCCCCATGTCCCCAGGAAAGAGCTTGCCTCCAGCACCTCTAACAGCTCTCCTTGCTGCCCCTAAATGCCTTTGGGTGTTTAAACCACCTCCCTGTTCCTCTAGCTCCCCAATCAGCCTCTCTTTGCTGGGTGGAGTGGAGCAGTGGAGACAGCCCTGCTTTGTTTCCAAATGAAATTCAAGTCAGCCTGCACACTGAGCGGTGTGGGCAATGAGTAGGGGACCGGGGAGCTCTCTGATGGACTTATTGCTCTGAGGCCTCTCCCATTTATGAGCATTGGTACTGGAGCATCCCTGTGGGTCCCCCCCAATATGTGGTGGGCAACAAGATTCTCCTACGGCCACATGGCCCATTTTGCCCAGGGTAGATGTTCCTCCCAGGTGAGGATCCTGCTCTTCACCACACAGGAACAGGAAGACTGCCTGCTCTATTTCCGTGTTTTGGGCACAACTCACAGTGGTATGGACATGGAGGAGCCAGAAGTGAAAATACTCCTGCTCCCTCCCAGATCTGGTAGCTGTGGCCCTTGGCTGGGGGTGGGTTTGGGCCATACTGAGGGAGGGAGGATATCACTCCCAGGGAGAAAAGCCTCTCCACATTAGCATGCTTGTCCCTTCCCAGCCATCTACATGACCACAGCCATCTACAGGGCGACAGCCTCTGATAGAAGGTTCAGATATACTGGTATGAGGGGCCTTGGGGAGACAAGAGAGGTCCCTGTGCTTCCTGTGCAGGCTAAGCAGTACAAAAAACGGAATGTGGTTTCCTGTCCCCGCCCAGCCCAGCAGTGATGAATGTGTCCAACTCCCCAGTGTATGAAGTACCTGCAACTGCAAAGGGGTTGCTCAGAAAAGGCTGCAAATCTGCCTGTAGTTGCAAGGGAGTCTGAGCCTTCAGCACTGGAAGGACAGGGCATTTCTCTGCTGACTCAAAGAGAGAAAGGTCTGAGCCCTTCTCAACCCCAAAATTTTACTTTCCTACTTCACAGTGCACCATGCAAATTCCTCTGGGGAAGCCTGCAATTCTCCTCTGGATGCTGGTCATCACTTTTGCTGCAGCCCTTAAAGGTGAGACCTCCCCCTTTCCTGGGAAGTGGGTTTTTTGTGTTTCCCTCTGCCTGGGACCTCTATCGTTCCCAAAATACTTTGCCTTTTCCTGCCCTCCCATAGGATGTGTAGAGGTTGGAGGACTGATGGAAGGATGGAGATGACATAGCCCTGCAGTATCCCACAGCTAGGCATAGAAGAGATGCTCACCAGATCCAGGTCTGGAAGGGATGGGACCCCAAGCTGGATCTTCCTGACCTAGGCAAATCTGAGCTCTGTCCTCCTATGGTATCTTGACCCCTCTCTCCAGATCCCCAAAGCATCACTCAGCCCTGCACTGTCCTGCTGTGGGTAGGAATGGGGGGAGCTAGGCTGGCTCTGGGCTTAGCTCTGGCTGGAGAGGAAGGAGCAGGGGCAGGATGGTCCTTGTGCTGTCATGTCTCCTCTTGGCAGCAACTGCAGGAGGTAAGGCAGGTTCCAAGAGGGGTCCCAGGAACACAAAGCCATTTCTGTGCCCAGGTAGTTCCATGCCCTGTGGTAATGCCTATCCCATGCATTCCTGTTCTGTCACATCTCATTTATCCACACATTGGGGTATCCAGCCCATGGAGAGAGAGAGGTTGTGTGAGGGAACAGGTACAGCTTTGGAGCTTTAACTTCCTTCTGTAAAAGGGAGAGAACCAGGTTTTAGACCCTCAGCATTCTCCCCCCCCCCTACCAAACACCATGCCCTGGCTGAATAGACAGTCTGTCAGTGGTGGGGAGCAACCCTGAGTGAGGGGCACAACAGGTGAAAACGATTGGAGGCCTTTGGGCACCCTGCATCTATCTTCTTGTTGCTGTGACTGTGGCCATGTGTCTTGGCAGATGTAAGCCCTCAGGTGTGGCTGGTGGTGTGTGGAGAGGGGCTGACAGCACCCAGGGACTAAATGCCTCTGACCTTTGAGTTTCACTTTAACCAACAGATGCCTAGTGTGGGGGTACCGAGTTTGCCTCCTACATCAACCACAGTTCTTCTACATCACAACATGTGGCTGCTATGGACAGGCAAGCCACCACCTCTAGGAGCAGCTCCCAGAATACATCTCTGGTCTTGCACATCCTGCATCCTCAGGACCCTACCAAGTACTTCTGCATGTGGTGACTTAGCACAGCTTGCAGGAGTCAGGCATGGACCAGGCAAAATCCTCCCTGGGTCTCTGCTTACCCTGGGACTACGAGGTCCAGTGAGCTCCTGCCTGCCCTCTACCTCCAGCCCCTCCAGTTTCCACCCCAGGGCACTGATCTCCCTTACACAAGGGCCAGTGTGAAGCACCACAGCAAAAAGGAAGGAAAGATGCTCCTGTGGATGCAAGAGGAGGAAGAAGAGGGGTACTGCTGGGGAAAAGGGAGTGGAGCAGGGGATGCCTCTCTGCTGAGCCAGGGATGGAAGAGGCTACCAGGGCCCAGGAGGATCCCCGCTCTGACTTGTACTCTTGCAGGGCTGCAGGGTACACTTAGACCATGGTCCCACAAAGGGTGAAGATGAGCACCAAAGATGAGCCCAGCATACTCAGCCTACCTCTACCCATGCAGCGGCTGGGACTGGTTTGTCCCCTGGGCTGATGTTCCCAGTGCTGCTGGGGGGTATGTGATGGGAGCCAGAAGGGTCACAGGTTCCATCTACCCAACCCAGGTGTTGCCTCTTCCTCTAGGAGTCAAGAGTTGAGCTCTGCTCATCTCTGTGTCCCTTTGGGGTTTAGTTTCTCTTCTCCTTGCCCCAAAACAGAAGGAGATGATTTCATAGAGGATGGGTCCTTGACTCCTGACCTTGTCCTGCACAGCACTGCTGGGAGGTGAGATCCATGAGGGAAGGGGAAAGAGACTGTGACTGAGTGGGCTTAGGCTGCCCCTGCACACCTTGGCCTGTTACTGCCCAACTCTAAATGCCACTACATAAGATGAATACTTGCATGGAAATCATCTTACCTTTTCAGGTGGGGTGGGATGCTGGTGCAGTGCAGATGAGGGAAGTTTTCAGAGATTTTTCTGAGCATGGAGTAAGGGGAAGGCATTCCTAGACAAAGCCAATAACTGCCCCAAGGAGCTGTGCAAAGTTTCATTCTGACTAGCCTTGGGATTTTCTAGGGGCAGGACATTTCCTGGGGAGGTTTAAGAGCCCCATGCTTCTTGTCCCTCTGGGGCTTATGTGCAACTGACAAACCAATGCCCCATGTGTCCATGCCCAACCTGTTCCGTGCACCCTCTGTGCATGGGGGTGTGGGTCCAGGCATAGCTGGTGAAGGGAACAGGAGGACTGGGAAGGGTTGGGGACTCTATGCTCTCCTTCTGCCAAGCTTCTGGATTAATATTTAAAGATATGGCATGTTTACCAGCAGTTACCCAGATTCTCGTGGGCCTCCTGCCTCAGCAGTCCTTTGGGCAGTAGAAGGAAATATGGGTCTGTGGTGTCTGGGCAAGTCACTGCCTCCAGGGATAACTCCTGGTACTAAAGGCCAAAATTCTGGTTTTGTGCACCCTGCAACCCCAGGATGGACTACTGCACCCATGAGCTTTCTTGTAGACACTCAAATATCTCACCTGCCCTGTTTCTTTCCAGGTATCCTTTCCCCCATAAAGATGGTGGCATCTGGTCCCAAGGAGGGGAAGGTCTCTGGATCACTCCCACTCACCTGTACTGTAATGGGAGCACCTCTGGATAGCCGTCGATATGACTGGAATTGTGTCCGTCAGGCCCCAGGAGGCAAGCTGCAATTTCTAGGCTGGATCTATCCTTTTGGGAATAACACAGGCTATGCCCCACTCTTCCAAGGCCGAGTCACCATCTCTGCAGATAAAGACAAAAACAAGGTCTCCCTGCAGCTTCATGCCCTTACAGCCTTAGACACAGCCACCTATTTCTGTGCCAGGCAGCACACAGTGATGCCAATGGAGGGAGAGGCAGCACAAAAAGGGGGAGGACTGCTGTGGTGACAGGGCCCTTTCTCAAAATGACAGTTGCTTGTACTTGCTGGGAAGTATCAGTGAGGTTTGGGATTAATAGATGTTTGAACTCCCAATCTATCCATGGGCAACTGAATTTGCAGTAAAATTTGACATTTATAATGGAAGTTAGAAATAAAATTTCATGTGTGAGTAAGTCCCATGGGCAGGTCAATCCCCAAACCTCTCACACAGCACAGACTTTTCACCTCCATTCACAGAATTCCCCAAAAGCTACTGTCACCACCTCGTCCTCACAGCTACCCTGGTGCTCCTTTAATCCCAGGAGAATGGGGGCAGAGGGAACACCTCAGGGCATTTCTCCTGGCAAGGATGCTGTGGAGCCAGTGTAGGGACCGCTGGAGGGCACATGGCTCCTCTGTGCAGCCCAAATCTGCCCCAGGCTGCCTGTACAACCCCCTCCTGTAAAGAAGGGGGTTGTACCCTTGGAGGGTAGGTACCCTTACAGCTCTGGGTATGGCGGGTGTGGATGGATGCTTTGTCACATGCTGGACCTGGGGTGGGGCCTGAGCAGTGCCACTCTGCAGCAGCATGCGTAAAACCTCACTGCACAAGGGGAAAGGCTTTTGGGCTCATGGGGCTTTTTGGGTGAGAGGAGCCTGCAAGCAAGGGACCATCAGGAGAGAGGGAGGTGCCTCTAAGGGCACAGAGGTGGTGGAGGAGAAGAGGAAGGAAGAAGGCAAAGAAGGCAAATGGTATCCTGGGTTGCATTAGGCAAAGCATTGCCAGCAGGTCGAGGGATATAATTCTTCCCCTCTGCTCAGCACTGGTGAGACCACACCTGGAGAGCTGTGTCCAGTTCTGGGCTCCCCAGTACAAAAGAGACATGCACACACTGGAGACACTCCAGCGAAGGGACACAAAGATGATTAAGGCATTGCAGCATCTCTTCTGTGAGGAAAGGCTGAGAGATCTGGGACCATTCAGCCTGAAGAAGAGAAGGCTGGTGGGTGATCTTATCAATATATAAATACCTCATGGGAGGGTGTAAAGAGGACGGAGCCAGGCTCTTTCCAATGGTGTCCAGTGACAGGACAAGAGTTAATGGGCACAAATGGAAAAACAGGAGGTTCCCTCTGAACTTAAGGAAACACTTTTTTACTGTGAGAATGACCAAGCACTGGCACAGGTTGCCCAGAGAGGTTGTGGAGTCTCCCTCCTTGGAGATACCCAAAAGCTATCCGGACATGATCCTTGGCAACTGGCTCTAGATGGCCCTGCCTAAGCAGGGGTGTTGGACCAGATGACTTCCAGAGGTCTCTTTCAACCTTAACAATTCTCTGATTCTGTGATTCTAAGTTGGCTTCTATAGTTTCCAGGTTAGGTTTGTAGTGAGGCTGAGCATGTATTCCTGACAGGCGCACTCACACAGTATACAATATATACATGGCTGGCCACACAGGTCAAGA